>NC_080164.1:137242012-137454512 GCF_950295315.1 Erinaceus europaeus
TCCCTTTTAAAATAATCACATTGGAGAACTCAGTCTTTTTCCCTCCTCCTTTTTCCAACTATAACTGAAGGAATTCTTCTGTTTCTGCATACATTATAGGGATGTTGCAATCATTAAAAAGTTCATCTTTGAAAGTGCTCGTGACTTCTTTGGATGAAAGATGCTATCAAGCACAACGTATTATTACCATTTCTGACAGGATTACATTCTGAATGGGAAAGTATACATGCGAGTCCCTGAAGGAAGAAGCACTAATGGTTTCAGAGAGATGCTGAAGCCTTGAGATAAACTAATTTACGTTAAATCTACACAGTTAAAAAGAAAAGTAATTTTAACTGGATTAAATACTATCACCCCATAGCATAAGAATAGTCTTCCATTTACATAAGGTATGATTTTAAAGTGGATTTTCTGGAAGTCTCTGTAATATGCAATAATCTCAGTTTATAAGAAGAGGCTGGAATCAAATATTGTAACACATTATGACTGAATAAAGAGTCATACAACAAAATTATCCTCTAATATTTAATCATACACTTTTCATTAAGTTCTTATATTACTAAAACTTTTCTAATAATTTAATGCATAACTGATTGAACTTAAAAGTAAGTAACTGAGACTGTCAAAGAACTGAATGACTTCTTCTTCTTCTAGCGTTTGCCCTTCTTCCGTAGCCAGTCAACAGCGTCAGGTTGAGCCTGATGTAAAGTTTCGAGACCTCCTTTGAATCTGGAGAGGTGGCAGTCGTATATCCTCTCTTCTAATCCATTTTGTTCGTGTGGGTCTCAGCATTTTATCTAAAACCTGGTATATAGCAAGAAACTCGACACATATCTTTTTATGTTAGCTATTTTTATATTTATTTTCCTTTTTGTTGTCCTTGTTGTTTTTATCATTTTTGTGGTTATTGTTATTGTTGTCATTGCTGTCATCGTTGTTAGAACAGAGAGAAATGGAGAAAGAAGGGAGAGACAGAGAGGGGGAGAGAAAGATAGACACCTGCAGACTTGCTACACCGCTTATGAAGTGACCCCCCTGCAGGTGGGGAGCCGGGGGCTCAAACTGGGATTCTCACACCAGTCCTCAAGTTTCATGCCATGTACACTTAACCCATTGTGCTACAGCCCGACCCCCTTTATGCTAACTATTAACATTGAAAACAATACTGTAACTTTATGCAGCCACGTAAGTTTTGGTACAAAATGTTCAAAGAGAAAGTAAGAAATGCAACAAGAATATTCTCTTCTTCTCAATTCATATTGGTGGGAAGCACTTTGAATATTATTTAATTATTCCAAACATTACTTTATACTTAAGTAATAATTATATGGATAAAAATAATCCTCTGGAACTGGGACTGGAGTTGGTGTATTGCACTAAAGTAAAAGACTTTCTGGTGGTGGTGGGAGGGGAAAGAGGAGGGTTCAACTCCTAGAACATGATGGCAGAGGAGGAACTAATGGGGGGTTGTATTGTTATGTGGGAAACTGGGAAACATTATGTATGTACAAACTATTGTATTTACTATTGAATATAAACCATTAATCCTCCAATAAAGAAATTTTAACAAATAATAATCTGCTATAGTCCAGTGATCTATCCTTGGAGTCACACATTTAGCAGAAATTCTTCTATGATTAAGTGACACATAAAAGGTTGACTTCAGACCAATGAGGTTTTATGCTAAAAGCACAAGATCTTTGAAGAAGAACCCATACAGAAACTTTGTATCTATGTCATGGAATGCCAAAGAAGGCACTGGATCAAGTTGGAGACATACATATAAGTCAACTAAACATAATCTATGCTCAAATTATTTGACCAGCACAGAGACTTCAGAAATTAAAGAATGTTGCTAAACTATACTCCAATTAACTTATAATCTTATAAATCACCATTCAATATGTCAGGGGAAAGATAGATTGATTGAATGTCTCAACATCTTTTACTGCCTAGATTTCAGTTCTGCATATATATATTCATTTAGTCAAGGCATTTAATGTTTCCAAATTGTAAACTGATAGAATGCTGACACTGGCCTTAAATTGTTAAAGCATTTCTAAAATAACTTTTTTTTTCAAATACTGTTACATATAATACTATTTACCTATTGCCTTCCTAAACTTTGTGATTGCAATAAACCTTCCCCTTTCTCTTAAAAAAAAAATCAAAAACAAACAAACAAAAAAACACCACTGTATTTTTCCAATCCTGGAACCTGTGGGATTTTGCTGTATTTCTTGATGCTTCTCCTCTTGATCCACTACCCTCTGATGACCTCAACTAATGACCTGTGCCACCATGCTACTATATGCTGCCACTGCCTCTTCAATTTGGATTGTATCCAGAGATGCCAAACCTGAGATGTCAGCCTTCTAATGCTAATAATCTGGTGAGACTTTTCCTAACAAATGAGACTACCTAGTTCCATTTTAAATGGAGTGCACTCTTTAGCAAAGCTAGGGCCTAGGGAACAAGGTACATGTATAAATGTATCTATAAACTGGGGGGCAACTATATACCTCAAAGTAAAAGAGCTTACTAGTCCTTTGCGATTAACAAAGACTAACCAACTTGGCAAGCAACTAGAAAGGCCTGTAGAAGCACCATATATGTACAGAGAATTGAAACACATCAACTTGTAAAAAAAAAAAAAAAGAGGGAGTCGGGCGGGTTAAGCCCAGGTGGCGCAAAGCACAAGGACCGGCATAAGGATCTCGGTTCGAACCCCGGCTCCCCACCTGCAGGGGAGTCGCTTCACAGGCGGTGAAGCAGGTCTGCAGGTGTCTATCTTTCTCTCCTCCTCTCTGTCTTCCCTTCCTCTCTCCATTTCTCTCTGTCCTATCCAACACCGACAACAACGATAATAATTACAACAATAAAACAACAAGGAAAACAAAAGGGAATAAATAAATAAAATAAATATAAAAAAAGAAAAAAAGAAACACATCTCTAAGATTTGGGGTGGGTTTTGGAGGTTATTGTTGTTGGAGTAAGGAACAAAAAAAAACTTTGTGGTGGCAATTGTGAAGTATACCCTTCCTATTGTATCATTTTAAAGTCACTAATAAAAAAAAAGTTAAATAAAAAAATAAGTCACCATATGTTGTCTAATCAAATTTACTGCTTAGGCTTAGACATCCTCTTCTCATACCCCCGTCACTTTTCTCAAACATTCTATCTACTCAACTAACCCCAGAACAGAAAGCAAATAAGATACATCTTCTAATCTCTTCTGGTAGCTTCAGCATTATTGTTACCCCTTGATAATCTTTAAAAGAAACACTGTATAACATTACCCAATGACACTCAACACTAACAATTAGGAGGAAGTCTAAGCTCATCAAAGAGAGAAAGAACTACAAAAGCTTGATAAGGGCAAGTGACTGGCTAACATACTGATGGCCAGTCCATCATTTGGAGCCCTAGTTAGGTAATCCTTGGATTTCCCCATAGATAATATAGGCCAAGACCTCTAATAGATTCCTCTCCACCATCTCTGGTCATTTCTATCTGAAATGGCATCATAATACCTCTTGTGGGCTTCTCAAGGACCTTACCTTCACAATAATATAGCAATGGTAAGACTGCCCCACTTTCTGAAGGGAGGCTAGGTCATTTTACTCTACCATGTGAGAGAAACTGGTCCTGATATGAGTGCAGACTAGAATGTTTCCAGCTGTGACCAGGGACTGTAAGCTCAAACTGATAGGGACTCAGAGAGGATACACAGGCTTCTGTTCAAAATACGAATATATATGTGCCCTAAATTAAATCGATGAGCTAAACAAAAATTACTAAAGTCATGGGCCCTTAGGAATACATCTAAAATATTAAAATATAAAATAAGAAGTCTTTCTTTCCCAAGATCTCTGTTCTCACCTGCTCTATTCCTACTTTTTGGTTCCTATTCATTAATCTTTTTGTCCTGCTTTATATCTGACCAACTTTCAGCCACCAAGTTGCAGATGCTATTATGCTTCCATCCTAACCTCTCTAGGCAGAGGATATCCCGATTGTGTCCCAGAACTTCACCTCTCCACTAGGGAAATGGGATGGGCGTATTAATCAACCTGTCAAGGCCCATGTCCAGTGAAGAAGCAATTACAGAATCCAGAACTCCCACTCTGCACCCCACAAAGAATTTTGTCCATACTTCCAGAGGGGGAGAAATGTTAAAGGAAGATGATCAAAGGGCTCTGAATTCCAATCCCATCAGGACCCAGAGAGAGAGAAGAAGGAAAAGGACATTTGGAAGTGGCAGTGGATGTAGGTTTGACTTGAAGGGGAGGAGAGGGCAGGACCATGGAAGAAATGGGCAAATATATATAAATGTAGACAGATAGTTATGGAAATAATAGCTGACTCACTTCTATGACCTTGAGAGGGTGACTGCAGTTCCCAGTGTCCACTCAGAATTCTGGTGGTAGGAGTGGTGTGGAATCATTGCCCCATAACTTTATAAATCAATATTGTCACTAATAAAAATATTTATTGAGGTGTATTTTCAATTTAATTCATTATGAGTATTCTTCCTGAAAATCTTTATATATTTTCATTTTTTCTTAGAATTTACCTTTATTTATGTATAACCCAGTACATGGTATACTATTTAAATGTGTTGTGTGTGTTTGTGTGTGTACAGATACACACAATATATATGAATAAATATATTATTTCATACATATTGCTTTATTGCAGTTATTTGTGAGTATTATCTAATCAGTGACAGGTCTTTTAAGGACACTAAGGGTATGTAAGTTTTCATTTAGTATTCAACTGACTATCAATCATAAAATGTTATCTATCATATATTGAACAATGTGATACATAAGGAGATGAGAACATGGGTAAAAAAAATAGATAAATCTAAGCCACAATAGTGCTTGAGTTCTATCATTTATACAGAAGACATTCTATACTTAGTTGTAGAATGTGCAGGGACCTGGCAGTGGCACACTTGGTTAGTATACCATGAGTGAGGACCCAGGTTGGAGCCCCTGCTCCTCACCTGCAAGGAGAAGCTTCATGAGTAGTGAAGCATGTACTGCAGGTATCTCTCTTATTTTCTCCATGTCTAATTCCCCTTCCCTTCTCAATTTCTATCTCATCTATTAAAAAAAATAATAAAAAAGGAAAAATGGCAGCAGAGAGCAGTGGATTCTTTGTGTAGGCACCAAAAAAAAGAAGAAGAGGAAGAAGAAGAGGAAGAAGAAGGAGGAGGAGGAGGAGGAGGAGGAGGAGGAGGAGGAGGAAGAGGATGAGGAGGAGGAGGGGCTGGGCCATAGCACAGCAGGTTAACCACAAGCACATGCATCAGAGCACAAGAAACCAGTGCAAGGACCAGCATAAGGATCCCAGTTTGAGCCCCCAGCTCCCCACTAGTGAGGGTGGGGGGTTGCTTTGCAAATGGTAAAGAAGCACTTGCAGGTGTCCATCTTTCTCTCCTCCTCCCTGTCTTCTCCTCCTCTCTCGATTTCTCTCTATCCTATCCAATAGCAGCAATGGTTATAACAACAATAACAATAACAGACATAATAAGGGCAACAAAATGGGAAAAACAGCCTCCAGGAGCAGTGCATTTGTAGTGTTGGCACCAAGCCCCAGTGATAACTCTGGAGGCAAAAAGAAAAAAAAAAGGAGAAAGAAAAGAACGTTCATGAGGAAATTTCTTGTGGTAGATAGAATTTTAATTAGTTAATTAATTAATTTATTTATTTATTTTTACCAGAGCACTGCTCAGCTCTGGCTTATGGTGGTGTGGGGGACTGAGCCTGGGGCTTCAGAGCCTCAGGCATGGGAGTCTCTTTGCATAACCATTATGCTATCTACCCCTGGCCAGTAGATAGAATTTTAAAGTGCAACATTTATTGCAATTAGAGCTAAAATGTAAGCTAGACTTTAAATGTATTAAATAATGAAAATAATGTCAATACCTAAATCCATGATAATAGTAAGAAATCAAGGAGATAATTAAAATCTCAGTTAATTTATCGTTTATTTAGGGAAGAAAAATTGCCATGAAGATTAAGGAGTACCTGCAGGTAAATGGTCACATTCCAGGACAGACAAAACCTGCCTTACTTTCTGTAACAGGACACTCCCCTGATTTTAGAGATTAAAATCAAAAACAGATTCAGAAATAATAAACTTGCTCAGAAAAACTACTCTCAATAATTTACAACTAGCCTTGTGTGTTTTGTTTGTTAGAAGTTTCTTATAGTAGCTAGTGAACAAAAGTTGGTTCTGGGGGGGCCAGGTGGTGGCACACCTGGTTAGGCACACATGTTACAATGTGCAAGGACCCAGGTTCAAGCCCCCAGTCCCGACCTGCAGGAGGAAAGCTTTGCGAGTGGTAAAGCAGAGCTGCAGGTGTCTCTATCTTTCCTTTTCTATCACCCCCTTCCTTCTTAATTTCTGGCAGTCTCTATCCAATAAGTAAATAAAGATAATAAAAAATATTTTAAAAAGTTGTTCTGTATTAATGCCTATTTACTACATTATCGAGAAAGCACTATAAAGGCAAGACTCTTACCCACCTTATTAATTATTCTATGCTGCATTCATAATTTACTATCTATATTATTTTCACATAAATCCAACTATTGAGTAAATTTTGTAAGTTCCTGAATAAACTGGAAAACATACTACTAATAGCCAAATTAAAGATTCATACTCAAAAGTGGTCAATTGTTTCATAAACTAAAATTCTATTTGTTTCTTCATTATGCATATAAGCAGAATCTTTTGTAAAGGGTAAATCATTCCACATTAGATGGCAGAAAAGTGACATGGTTATAAGCTGGGTGCTGGAAGAAGAAATTAAACATCACTATCGACTGCTTGTTTCAAAAGTGTGAGAATTACAAATGTTTCTTCTTGCTCAATATTTGATGAAGACAATATTACAATAAGAAAATACAATCATACTTAAGATTTAATATCATTAGTTCAAACTTAGTATTGAGACCCTTAGCAAATACTTTCACTTGTTAAAATTTCCATTACTCTGACAAAGAATTTGGACTCCCTAATGATCTCCTAAATAGACTTGCAGTATATCTGTTTCACATTACTGTAGACAGCTTTACCAAATTTCACAAGATGCGATTTAATAATCAAGCTGAAGAAAGCTGACACTGTCATTCCTTTCTTGCCAAATATTGGAAAATTTAATTAAATAGACATTTGACTTCAAGAAGGCAATGTTGAAAACTAAATAAACTTTATCCTTTTAACCTTATTGACTGACCAAAGTAACAGGAAAACATCAATACCTCGCCCGCAATGAGAACTCATATTGGATGAACTTTGTCTCTGTCAAGAATGTGATTACTAGTGGAACTGGTGGAGCCAGACTTAAAATCAAATTACTCTGATGTGACAGCTTAATCTC
Source organism: Erinaceus europaeus (assembly GCF_950295315.1). Taxonomy (NCBI): domain Eukaryota; kingdom Metazoa; phylum Chordata; class Mammalia; order Eulipotyphla; family Erinaceidae; genus Erinaceus; species Erinaceus europaeus. Next base: position 137,249,409 of record NC_080164.1, read on the forward strand.
AGACTTAACATAATCTTTATTCTGCCACTTTGAAATTTCTTGGTGATTTAATAATACTGATTTTAAGGGCCTAATATTATAAAGCTTTAGGCATGCCAGTTAGAATTCTGGCATGCTATTGCCTCAGGTTGACTAAAACACACAAAGATGGAATCTACTTTGGCTGGAGGTAGTTATCCACTTACATTGAACCTTAGAAAAGTAAATGTGACAGTTTAAAAGTTAATCTGGTTACTTTATGTAGGAAACTATAAACTATGCTAATACTGAACTAAAGCATGGTAAGAGACTAGCACAAAACAAAAGGATACACTTTCTATTATTATTCTAATTATTGCTTTTCATTTTACAAAAGTGGAGATCTTTAAGTCTTATGAAGATAAGAGTGAAAGAAAAAAACTGTCCTTAACTTTAAGTACTTTTTTTCATGGATTTTGGCATTCTTCCCTGAGACCTAAATTACTTTCGCAAAGAAAAGCATAATAAAAATGAAATTATACAGTAGTTTGGGGAAATGAAGGAATTGCTAAGTAGGAAAAAGATAAAACCTAAAAATGTTAATATTAGAATTCTATAAGTAGTCAAGAACACAGCACAGCTGCCATTGTTGAATGATTATAGTCATTGAAACTTTTATTTACTTATTTACTTATTTTCCTTGGTTGGAGACAGAGAGGGAAAGAATTAGTAGGAAAGAGGAAGAGAGTGAAAGAGACCACAGAACCAAGGCTTCCTTCAATTGCCTGAGGGTTGGGATTGAACCTGGGTCACACACAACAAAGCAGCACATTATCCAAGTAAGTTCATTCATTTGCCCTCACTGAATGCTTCAGGTACCCCACCTACAGTCTTCCGCTCTACCAGCTGAGCTACTGAATTCTTTAATGTACAAATAATTCAGCAACATTATAATATAATGTGAGATTGAATTATGGCAGACTCCTTTAAAAAACTTAAAGCTGTACTGATGCTATCAGTAAGAAAAAAGACTTAAAGAATAGTGGTCATTTAGAGGGCAAACAAAATCCATAACACCAATGCTTTCACTGTATTCTTCTTTATATGGAATATGATAATAGAAAGTGAAAGAAAACAAGTGCAAGTATGTGGTATACATGGTAGAGTGCACATATACCATGTGGAAGGGCCCAGGTTCAAGACCTTAGTCCCAATTTGCAAAGCTTCATTATGTAGTGAAGCAGTGCTGCAAATGTCTCTCTATCTCCCCTTCGCCTCTTGATCTTGCTTTGTCTTTATCAGATAAATAATTTTTTTTAGTAAACTAAGTACAGAAAAGAGGGAAGAAATGAACTGACATAATGAATTAAAAATTGAGAAGCATTCAGACATACTTTGTAGAAGATATATTTTCATTTAATTCAGAGGAAGAGTTTAGTAAAGGAAGAGGTGATAATGGCTATAATTACTCCCCAGCTTCAGTATATATTACAAAGGAATAGTAATTAAATTAGTACATCATTTAAATAAAAGTGGACACCAGGATCAATGGAATAGAACTCAAGTCCCAGGAAAAAAAAAAAATCCCATGCATATAAGAGGCCAAAATCATTCAATGAGGAAGAAAAAGTCTCTTCAACAAATGGTGCTTGAACAATTAGAAAGCCACATGTAGAAAAACCAAATGAAATCATCATCTAACAATATGCACCAGAATCAGATTAAAGTGAATCAAAGATCTAGATATTAGGGCTGGGTAGTAGCACACGTGGTTAAGTTCACATAGTACTAAGCATAAGCACCAGAGCAGGGACCTGGGACCTGGGTTCGAGCCCCTGCTCCCCACCTGCAATGAGGACACTTCACAAATGATGAAGTAGGTCTGCAGGTGTCTATTATTCTCTCTCCCTCTCTACCTCTCCCTCCCCTTTCAATTTCTCTCTGTCCTATCAAATAAAATGGGGGGAGGGCACCAGAAGCAGTGGGTTTGTAGTGCCAGCAACAAGCCCCAGTGACAGGGAGGGGAAAATTCCAGATATTAGACCAGAAACTCTAAAATAGATAGAAGAAAATATTGTCAAAACAATGTAGGATCTTAACATTAAAGACATATTTGGAGACTTAAGTCCATGGATATGTGAAATGAAAACAAGAGTAAATAAATGGGACTATACCAAACTAAAACACTTCTCCACATCAGAAACAAAATACATAAGGAAAGCCAGGCAACCTAGTAACTGAGAGAAGATATTTATCTACATATCACACACTAGACAAACAGTTTACATCCAACATCTATAAAGAGCTGGTACAACTCAACGAAAGGAAAAAGAGAAGGAAAAAGAAAACACAATAGCCCAACAAAAATGGACTAAAGAACTGAATAAGCAGTTTTTTCTTTTTAAAGAACAGATACACATTTCCTACAAACATATGAAAAAATGCTCCACTTCATCAAAGAAATGAAAATTAAAACTATGCTGAGATTCCACCTCACATCTATGAGAATGGCCTACATCTACAAAACAGAAAACAAAGTGTTGGCAAGGTTGTGGAGGGAAATAAGGACTCTTCTGATGGTGGGAATGCACACTGGTGCAGCCTCTTTTGAAGACTCTCCAGTCCTTAAACAAAAATGGAATAACCTTATGGCCTGGCAATTCCACTCTTAGCCAAAAAGACATACAAAGAGTTATCCAAAGGGGCAGATGTACCTCTAAAGAACTGATAAAACATGAACTTGCTAACACACACTAAACAAACATACAAACAAACAAAAACCAAAATCCAGAAGCAAACAAATTCTAGGACTTGTGAGAAATATGGTGGTTATCTTTGGGAGAGGAGAGGATGGAGACACAGAACTAGTGGTAGGTGTTATGTGGAACTTTGCCCTATAATCTTATAATCTTGTAACCCCATATAATCACACACACACACACACACACACACACACACACACACACACACACACACACACTCACACACACACACAAATAGGGAGTCAGGCAGTGGCACAGTGGGTTAAGAGCATGTGGTGCAAAGCGCAAGGACCAGCATAAGGATCCTGGTTTGAGCCTCCTGCTCCCCAACTGCAGGGGAGTCGCTTCACAAGCAGTGAAACAGATCTGCAGGAGTCTGTCTTTCTCTACTCGTCTGTCTTCCCCTCCTCTCTCCATTTCTTTCTGTCCTATCCAACAACAATGATATCAATAACCACAACAATGTTAAACAACAAGGGCAACAAAAAGGAAAATAAATAAATTAATTAATTAAAAAAATAAACAAAGTGAAAATCAAGATGTGTGTATGACCTGATCCTACTCTTGTAAATGCATACACACAAACATATATAAATGTATGTGAATGAAAATGTTTCCTAAAGCTAACAGAGCATTTGTAGGTATGCACAGGTATATACATAGATTCCTCTAAAGCCACGTATATGTTAGTATTTATAAAGAAATGAGTACCACAGTGATGACTGAAAAATTAGTTGAATTACTTATCAGTAGTAGAAACACCAGGGAACATTACATTCTTCTTCATATTTATCTTGTATCATTTAATTATTTATTTATTCATTCTTTATTTATGTGACCATAACAAATTATTTTCCTATATAAGTTAAAGGCAAGGGTCTTGTTCCAATTGAATCTGTCTGAAATCATCCAAAATTGTCCACTTTTTTCTAAATACTCTGTGAATGTTCTCTAACATCTCATATCTAGTAATCAGGTTTACTTGGTCATGAAATAATCGTTTTAGATATGTTCTGTTCCAAATTGAATATTTAAAAAATGCAAATACATATTCAAATGAAACAAACATGTATTAAGTTTTGTAATGCTATCCTTTCCTTCTAATAGTTCATGTTCTAATTCTCAGAACCTATATATGCATTACCTTTCAAGGCAAAAAGAAACTTTTCTGGATGTAACTAATTAATGATAATGTGGTGAGAAGATGATCCTGAATCTTCCAATTTAATCTAAATGAAAAAAAGGCACGTGAAGGACCATCAAATATAGGTGGCTTTTGAGCAATATGAAATCTAGGAAGCAGATATTTTATTCAAGCCTCCATGTTCATATCAACTTGAGGTAGTAGGAGAAAAAGAGACAGAGAAAGAGAGAGAGATATGCCAAGACACAGAAGCTTCTTCCAATGCTGTGGGCACTGGCCTTAAAGTTAGGCCATGTGCATAACAAAGTAGTCATACTACCTAGGTGAATTATCTTGTCAGTATACATAACAATAATCAATAGCAATAGAACATTATAAATTACAAACAAGATTCAATTCAAGAATTACAGAACAAGCTACTAAATGCAGTCTCTCCCATGTTCAATCACACTGTTCCTAACAATAATTCATACCACCTGAGGAAAATTCTTTTTTAAATTTATTTTTAATTTTAATTTTTATTTATTTTATTAATGATAAAGATAGGAGGAGAGAGAGAAAGAGCCAGTGTACATATTCTACTGGGGATAGAACCCAGGACCCCATGCCTGAGAGTCCAGTTTCTCAGCCACTGCGCCACCTCCCGGACTACTTTTTTTTTTTTAATTCAAGAATTTGTATTACAAAAGATATCAACTGGGTACTTTTTCACTTTCTGACTAAATTTTGGTTTCTTTCACTAATGTTTGTACATGCATAACATTTCCACATAACAATACAACCCCCACTAGGTCTTCCTCCACCGTCATGTTATAAGGACCTGAACCTTCTTTCTCAACCCAGTCTTTTAATTTGGTACAATACACCAATTCCAGTCCAACTTTTGTTTAGTGTTTTCCCTTCTAACCTTGTTTTTCAATTTCTGTCTATAAGTGATATCATCCCGTATTTCTTTTTTTTTAATTAACTAACTTATTTGTTTTGTAATATTTATTTATTTTCCCTTTTGTTGCCCTTGCTGTTTTTTATTGCTGTTGTAGTTATTATTGTTGTTGTTACTGATGTCGTTGTTGTTAGATAGGACAAAGAGAAATGGAGAGAGGAGGGGAAGACAGAGAGGGGGGTTAGAGACAGAGAGGGGAGAGAAAAAAAGACACCTGCAGACCTGCTTCACCTCCTGTGAAGTGACTCCCCTGCAGGTGGGGAGCCAGAGGCTCAAACTGGGATCTTTATGCCAGTCCTTGTGCGTCATGCCACCTGCGCTTAACCTGCTGCACTGCCACCTGACTCTCAATCATCCCATATTTCTAGGAAAATTATTTTGCAGTCAAACTAAGATCACACTCTAATCTGCAAAAACTAAGAAATGTCATTAAATATTTTACAACAAAAAAGATAGTTAGGAACCAAAGATATAACTTGATGCAAAGGGTCTATGTCTTGCTGTTAGTGATGCAAGTTCAAATCCCAACACCACACAGGAGCTTTGTGGCATCAGGGGTCATTATAAGGCTATGGTATCTCTCTCTCAAAAAAAAAACAAAAAACTTGCTCAGGGATTAGAGAAATCATGCCTATATAGTGCCTTAGATTAAAACAAACAAACAAATAAAAATGTAGCCTTGGAAGCTCTCAGACCTGAGGAAAATTTGCCTTCTTTAGTCTAAAGAAAAGGCCACACATAGATGAATTAATAAAAATAAATAAATAAATAAATAAAACTGCATTCAAATTCCCTCTTTGCTCCTCTTCTCACCAAACCTACTATGAATGTAAACCTGGATAACGTAATTGATTTTTTTGTTCCTTAATTTTAAATTGGTAACTTTAGTACCTAAATAAACATAGCATTGTGAAGATAAAATATTCATAATATAGCTTACAAGTAAGTAGTGTTAGCAATGTTCAGTGAAGAGACTCTATTAGAAAAACTGTTTCTTTAGAAATTTTTCTTTCTTTTTGATTATGACAAAGAAGAGGAAAATGAAGCAGAGGAGTTACAGCCTACTTTTATTATATACCCTCAAGATACTCTTTTTTCAATCAGTTTTTTCCTAAGACAATAGATTCTAAGTTATACAGTTTTTACTCCAATCAGGAATGAGCTGCTAAATGTTTAATGATTAATTAGCCTCAGATAGTTACTTAGCAACCATCACTAATATATTTTTAGATTGAGTCTCTTTAGAAATCTACAGTACACTAAAATGAATCAAAGGAAGATGAAAACTAATCAATTCCAGAATTTTAAATTTTAAAACACAGAAAGACAAAAATTTCAGTGCTTCAATTAGAAGTATACAATTACTTTTTTTTTAATATTTATTTTATTTATTTATTCCCTTTTGTTGCCCTTGTTGTTTTATTGTTGTAGTTATTATTGTTGTTGTCGTTGTTGGATAGGACAGAGAGAAATGGAGAGAGGAGGGGAAGACAGAGAGGAGGAGAGAAAGATAGACACCTGCAGACCTGCTTCACCGCCTGTGAAGCGACTCCCCTGCAGGTGGGGAGCCGGGGTTCGAACCAGGATCTTTATGCCGGTCCTTGTGCTTTGTGCCACCTGCGCTTAACCCGCTGCGCTACAGCCCGACTCCCTACAATTACTTTTTATAGCTTGTTACTCAGAATTTTATAATTTACTATCTTCAACAATAGGCTCAATGTTCTAATAGTATTGTGTAGAAGACAATAATAGCAAAATTTTATCAAGCATCAGTAGCATCCTAGAGCCTTAACTCCACTGTGTGGAATATTTATGTGAATACATAATAGTTATTTTAATTTCCTTTCCCTGAACACATAAATAAATCATTTAATAAGCATTAAATTCATTTGGATATTCCTAGTAAATAATGAGACTCAGCATCCCTATTATTCATAGAGGAGGAAAAACAGTATCTTGACTTTTTACCATGTAAATAAAATGACTACATTCATGTAAATAAAATGACTACATTAACATTACAGTGGCCATCATCAGCTCTAGATCTTTAATGCCTTTAGGACAAATGTTAGTGGGATTTTTAGTGAGCTAATCCTACTATTGTTGATGATAAAAATGAGGTGAAATAACACTTAAAAAAATATATCATCTGATACTCGCAAGGAGAAGTTGATAGAATTCCATTATTAAAAACTCTGGAACTAAATATTAGAAGCAGTACTAGAAACACATGCAGGCTAATACTGGAAAAAGACTAAAATGATGTCAAATCCTAAAAACACACTATAGCACATGTTTCTCAACTTACACTTATTATTCATCATTTGAAAGATTAATTGCCACCTGTTGCCAGGAAGTTACTCATAATGAGGGAGATATGAGTCAGATATTTGAATGTGTTTAAATATAACCACTGGTGAGTACATGATAGACTGAAATTTTATTCTTAGAATTTTTGTCTTGAGGGGCCAGGTGGTGGCACACTTGATTGAGCACACAAGTTACAGTGCACAGGGACCAGGGAACCCCTGGTCTCCACTTACAGGAGGAAAGTTTTTCAAGTAGTGAAGTGGTGTTGCAGGTATCTCGCTATCTCTTTCCCTCTCTGTCTCCCCCTACCCTCTCAATTTCTGGCTGCTTCTACCCAATAAATAGAGATAATAAAAAATAAAAGTAAAATTTTTTTTTAAAAATACCCTGAAAAAATGCTCAATAAAATTTCTCAATAAAATTTCTCAATAAAATTTCTCAATAAAATTTCTCTAATTTTTTTAAAAATACCCTGAAAAAATGCTCAATAAAATTTCTCTACTGGACAGGTACTATTAGGGAAATAGGCTTGATTCTTTTAGATAAATAAATCATGGTAAGTAACAGATCAAAGTAAGGTTAAAATACTGCTATAAAATTTTTATTAGACAGATACACAAGCAGATGGCTATTTTATTAGTCCTTAAGCAGGAAAATGAATCCAGAATGGAAAAAATAAAAACTTTGTAGCAATTAATGCATTTCACTTCAAAGGTATTTGAAATGATCTCCTCCTGATAAATGAGCATCAAGGGAATTCTCTAAGAAGTAAGAATTTTTTATTAGTGATTTAATATTGATTTACAAAATTATAAGACAACAGGGGTATAATTCCCCACCTTTCCCACCACCATAGTTCCATAACAACATTCCCTCCACTGGAAACTGCAGTAGTTCTCCCAGAGGTAAGAATTTTTAACGGAAGGAGCAAGGAAGGAAAACCATGGTAAACTATCTTCCCTGCAGCTTTCTGGTCCTTTTCCCAGCCATGACATCATCTCCCCAGACAATAACTTGGATATACCTGCATAGTAGATGTCAGGCTCAGAAAAAACAAAAAACAAACAAACAAAAAACATATGAGTATAGTCATGGGCTCTTTGGAATATAATTATAATAGGCCTACTAACTATCTACAAAATGGAGACCCCCAAGTCTTCATCTGCACTATTCCAGCCTTTAGGTTCATGATTAGTCAACAATTTATTTGGCTATATATGTTAACTCTTCTTTCAGCCACCAGGTTCCAGATGCTAGCATGATGCCAACCAGACTTCACTGGACAGACAACCCGACCAATATGTCCTGGAGCTCTGCTTCCCCAGAGCCCCACCCTACTAGGGGAAGAGAAAGGCAGGCTGGGAGTATGGATTGACCTGTCAATGACCATGTTTAGCGTTCCATGGGGAAGCAATTACAGAAGCTAGTCCTTCCACCTTCTGTACTCCATGATGTCCCTTGGTCCATACTCCCAGAGGGATAAAGAATAGGAAAGCTATCAGGGAAGGGGATGAGATATGGAGTTCTAGTGGTGGGAACTGTGTGGAGTTGTACTTGTACCCCTCTTATCCCATGGTTTCTGTCAATGTTACCTTTTTATAAAGAGAAACTTTAAAAAAGAAAGAAATTGTTAAGGTATAGACAGGGATATGTGGTAGCACCTGAAAAAGAACCTAAGGAATAATTAGAAATTTGTTTTTGTCAGAGATACACAATCAACAGAAATTGACACTTTTCCTCCCTCCCTCCCTCCCTCCCTCCCTCCCTTCCTTCCTTCCTTCCTTCTTCCTACCTTGCTTCCTTTCTTTCTTTATTCTTCCTTTTACTTATTTAGTTAGTTTGTTTGTTTTGTTTTTTGTTACCAGAGCACTGCTCACCTGTGCCTTCTTGTGTTGTGTTTGAGCCTGGGACTCCAGAACTTCAGCCTTGAAAGTCCTTACATAATCATTATGCTATCTCCCCAGTCCTATATATCACCCTAGTTTTACAGTTCATTTTTTTCATATCATTTACTACTCAAAGTAGAAAATCAATTAGCACTAGAGATAAAAATAATTTATGTTACATATTAATAATTTTTGTTTGGGGGTGAGTGGTATAAATGAACACAGGATATTTTATTATTTTTGCTTTAGCAACTTTGAAACAAATTAAAAGTTCTAAGCTCCGAGGAGAAATGGCATGATAGTTTATATATGTAAACAACCCTACAAAATTCAGTAGAAAACTCTTGGAAATTATAAGGCAATATAGAAATGTAGAAAATAATAAGCGGAAAAGGAAATAATCAATAAAGCAATTCGAGTGACAAAAACATTAAAATTATTTATACATTCAGGAAACAGTTCTAACCAAGGAGACAAAGACCTGTATACTGAAAACTGAATCACTCTGAAAAGAAATAAGACACAAGGAAATGGAAAGAAATATCCAATGATTTTGGATTGGAAGAATTAACATCATCAAATTACCATTTTACCATAAGCAATTACAATGCATTGTATTATACAATGCAATTTTTCTGAAAATGCCTATGAGCTTCTTTAAAGGAGTAGATCAAATTCTGCAGAAGTTTATTTGTAATCACAAAACATAAGTACTGTCAAAGCAATAATGAGAAAAAAGGTATATTCCCGGACCTACAACTTGGATTATAGTGAGTAGTAATCAAAAACTGTGTGGTACTAGAATAAAAATATACACTGAAATCAATAAGATAGAATTAAGAGTTCAGAAATAAGCCCTCATATTTATGGACCTCATATTTATTTTTTAATTTATGATAAAAGAGTCCAGAATATTAAGTGAAGGAAGGAAAGTCCCCTTAATAAGCAGGGTCAGGAAAACCAGGTAGAAATGTGCAGAAGGATGAAACAAGACCACCACATGTCACCATGCACAAAGCAAATCCTATGTGGAGCACAGATTTACATGTAAGACCAGAAACTACATAGATGAAAACATCAGCAAAACACCACATGATGTCTGCATTGATAATGTCTCAGGAGTTTTGAATCCTACCTATAGCAAGGAAAAGTAAGAGAAAACAAACAGACAAACAAACAAAAAACAAACTGGAATTAAATCTAGCCAGAAAGCTTCTTTTCAGAAAAAATAATCATCACCTTATGGAATGGGAAAAGATATTTACATGCCACACATCTGTCAAAAGGCTAATAACCAAGATATGTAAAGAACTCAAAAAAACTCAACAACATAAATACAAATAAACAGATTTAAAAATGGGATAAAGAACTAAACAGATAATTCTCCAAAAAAGTTATTTTCACGGGGTCGGGCAGTAGCACAGCAGGTTAAGCGCACATGGCGCCAAGTGCAAGAACCGGCATAAGGATCCCGGTTCGAGCCCCTAGCTCCCCACATGTAGGGGAGTCGCTTCACAGGGGGTGAAGCAGGTCTGCAGGTGTCTAACTTTCTCTCTTCCTCTCTGTCTTCCCCTCCTCTCTCCATTTCTCTCTGCCCTGCCCTACAACGAACGATATTAACAATAACAATAATAGCCACAACAAAGCTACAACAACAAAGGCAACAAAAAAGAGAGAAAAAATGGCCTCCAGGAGCAGTGGATTCATGGTGCAGGCACTGAGCTCCAGCATGAAAAAAAAAAAAAAAGAAGTTATTTTCAGATATATGAATATATATTTCTTATTCAGGTATACAGGGAAAAAAATCTTCAAAATCATTTTCAGAGAACAACAATGAGATACCACCTTGATCCTGTGAGAATGGATCCTACACTAATAAAGACAGAAACAAGAAGTCCTGGCAAGGATGTAGAGAGAAGGGAACCCTTTTACACTGTTAATAGGAATGCAAATTGCCACAACCTCCTGTGAAAACAGTTTGGAGATTCCTGACAACATTAAAAATAAACCTACCATATGATCTAGTTGTTCCTTTCCTAGGCATCTACCCAAAGAATATATAAACACTTATCCAAACAGATCTATGCACACCCATGTTTGTTGTAGTGTTATTTGTAATAGCCAGCATTCTAAAATAACCCAAATGTCCAAAAACAGATAAATGATTTAAGAAGTTGTGCTATACATACACAATGAATTACCACACAGCTATAAGAAACAATAAATTCTTATTTACAACAGGGATGGAATTAGAAGGAATCATGTTGAACACATACACCAGAAGGAGATGGATGAATACTGGATTATCTTACTCGAAGATGAAATCTAAGAAACAAAGCATAAAACATGGTGAACTATCAATGGACTTCAGACTATTGCAACAGATTTGGGGACTCAGAAAGGGGAAGTGAGGAACACTTAGGTTGGGAATTTAAGTTCCTATGGTGGAGGAGGACAATGGTTTGGTGGAGGGTAAAATGTATTGACACCCACCTTATGGGAACTACACTGGAAAGCAAGAATTCTACTACTGAACCACCCATGCAACAACGGAACTTGCTATTCTGACAACAATGATGTAAATCAGCATCTTCTCAATAAAATGATACTAGAGTTGGAAAAAAGTAGCTATAAAAAAAAGTAACTACGAACTTTCTGGGGGGTCTGAGGGAGGTAAAATGAGTTAACTCTGATGAGTTTTGAAAATAAAGGCAAAAAAATCATTGATTTATATAAAAATTAAATGGTTTAGCATTCCCATAGCAGTTTTTAACTATGTTTATATCATTACTTGAATGATGAATAAACCATCTTTTCTTTGAAATTATAAATTATTTATATATATTAGTGGTGACAGGTGGACACTGTTCAACATTTTAATGAGTATTTTTAATAATTGTTGCTTGGGAATCAGGCAGTAGCAAGAGGGTTAAGCTCACATGGCACAAAGCACAAGGACCAGCATAAGGATCCGGTTTGAGCCCCTGGCTCCCCACCTGCAGGGGATCGCTTTACAGGCTGTGAAACAGGTCTGCAGGTGTCTATCTTTCTCTCCCCCAATGTCTTCCCCTCCTCTCTCCATTTCTCTCTGTCCTAACAATGACAACATCAATAACAACAGCAATAATAGCTACAATAAAAAACAAGGGCAACAAAAGGGGAAATAAATAAATATAAAAAAGAAAAGAAAAATAATTGTTGTTAAAACTGTATTAAGTAAATATACGAGAGTCGGGGGGTCGCACAGCGGGTTAAGCGCAGGTGGCGCAAAGCACAACGACCACCGGAGGAAGGATCCCGGTTTGAGCCCCTGGCTCCCCACCTGCAGGGGAGTCGCTTCACAGGTGGTGAAGCAGGTCTGCAGGTGTCTGTCTTTCACTCTCCCTCTCTGTCCTCCCCTCCTCTCTCCATAACAAGAATTAGAAAGGGCACTATTAGAACACACTAAATATAATATAGAGTTTAAATGTTATTTTTTGCTTTATCAATCATATGATCTTATTTTCATAAGTCCTGGCTATCTTTTACATTCCCCTTCCCCACTCCCATCCTTTGTTTCTGAAGCTCCTCCTTTGTAATATACCCCCAAACATATATTTATTTTTTAAAACTTAAATTAATTCACTTTTGATATTTTTGGGTTTGCAGTTTTGTTTCTTTGTTTTACTAACATATCAGTTAACTACATTGAGAAATACTTTGTCTTTTCTGCACTCCACACTATGAGGGTATAAATTCCATAAGAAACAAAGTGCTTCTGGGAATCTGTGCTTGCTACCTTGCCTCCCCAAGAGTTCATCTCCCGTCACTATTGTGTTTATATTTTATGAAAACACTAGGGATTTGGGCTGTAGCGCAGCGGGTTAAGCGCAGGTGGCACAAAGCACAAGGACCAGCATAAGGATCCCGGTTCGAACCCCGGCTCCCCACCTGCAGGGGAGTCGCTTCACAGGCGGTGAAGCAGGTCTGCAGGTGTCTATCTTTCTCTCCTCCTCTCTGTCTTCCCCTCCTCTCTCCATTTCTCTCTTGTCCTAACAAAGACAACAACAATAATAACTACAACAGTAAAACAACAAGGGCAACAAAAGGGAATAAATAAATAAATTTTAAAAAAGAAAAAAAACAATAAAAAAGAAAACACTAAGTTGATTTGTTTTTTATCACACAGTTTCTTATATATCATCCTGTTTGCTGCAAATGATTGTCCTACTCTTTAAAATATATATCCTTTATGATTGAGCCGAAAGGTCACGTCTACAAAAACTTCCCTGAAGAAATAGACTCCAGACTTCAAATAGCTTGCTTGGATAGAGTGCTGTTTTGTCATGTGTGCAAGCCAGGTTCAAACCCAGACCCTACCATGCTTAAAGGAAGCTTTGGTGCTATGGTACATCTCTCTCTCTTCCTCTCTCTCTCTCTCTCTCTCCCTTTCTCTCTCTCTCTGCCTCTCTGCCTTCTCTGCCTCTATTAAAGAAACAAAAATTATCTAAGTGTTTAGAATAGTGACACAGTAGATACTTAGTGAAGGAAGGAAGATAAAACCTGGATGTCTTGAAAGGAAATCCTATAAATTCATAAATAGTAATGTCCAATGAATGCATGAATCGTTTACAGAAAATGTAGGAGATGAACTAGAACTGAAAGGAAATATAGTCCAGTTTTGCTTGTTTTCCTAAGTAGTGAAAGCAATTTTATTAGTATATTTTAGGTATATATATGTTAAATTCACGTGCACTTAATCCACTGCACTAACGCCCGACTCCGGATTTTTTTTTCCAACCATGCAACACAAAGTTATCAAATGTATTCAATATGTAGGCAATTGCAAATATTATAGAGGTACTTGAATTCAAATTATGTCTTAATATTTCTGTGATATTTTAAAAATTAAACAGAGGGATTCATTTCAGAATGGCAAATTATATTCAAATATAATTATTTATTTCTATAATAGAGCAAAACATGCTAATATTAAAGTATTTTAAGACTTGCAAAAATATATTTAGCTAATTATAATTAAATGCTTAAAGACTTTTATTTGTGTAAAATGGTTTAAGAAAAATGTAAATTTTTTTTGGCCAGGGAGATATTTCAGTAATAGAATGAAAATTTACTAGTCTGAGCTTCAATCTGTGCCTTCAACAGTGCATATGCCAGTGATTCTCTAACTCTCTCTGTCTGCCTGTCTCTCCTTAATTAATAAATAGATGGTGTTTTTAAATGAACTGCAATTCTACCTCCTCCTAGAAAAATGCAAATTATTTAATTATTTGTAAATATTAATATTCTAATAATACCCTTCTGACAGAAAAGCAATTACCCACACAACTATTTAAATGGCTATGTGAATGGTGAGAAAATCTGTTGGTGCTATAAAAAGATGGTTTGATCAAGTATTCACTTCTAATAGCTTGTCAAATTGGGTGCTTCTCCCTCCATTTCTAAAGAAAATCCACCACAAGATTGCTAAGTAAGTAATATGTGCTTTTTTATGTCAGAAAGGACAGAACAAAGAACTCAAGAGAAATCTTGATTGTGGGGGGAAGACAAATACTTTTTTAGTGTAATGTGTATGAAATTGTGAGCCATGGAAGAAAGACAAAATGTCAGCATGATACAAAGTAAAGATTCTTTGTTCAGAAATACTCTAAGTAGATAGTTAGTTGTTCTATTATTTTTCCCCTAACACAAGTCATCCCTGCAAACTGGCTTAATAAAGGTAATTTTACTTAAAGATGTCACAACTTCAATCACAAATCAAGTGAGAAAACACGGGTTTGAAGTCCAAAGCAAGGTGGAGGGGGTAAAAATATGACATCTGTAAATGGTAACATTTAACCCCTGAATACTTGAGTCATCTCCTACTGAGAAACTCCCAGTAAGGAGGAAAAGCAACACACACACACATACACACAGAGAGAGAGGGAGACAGAGAGGGAGAGGGAGAAGGAGAGGGGGAGGGGGGAAGGGAGGCAGAGGGAGAGAGGAGGTGGGGAGGGAGGGGGAGGAAAAGGGAGAGGGAGAAGGAGGAGAGAACTGGGAATAATGTGTGACAGAAACAGAGAAAAGTATTGATCTGTCCCAAATTTAGTCACAAGCAGGGTACCTGTGCTATGTGCACTTACCCAGTGCACCACTGCCAGACCCCAAGCAGGTTATCTGTGAACCCAAACAAATAATACAGACACAAGGAAAAAGTTAAGATTAAAAGAAAAAAAGATTGATATAACTTTACAGGTTCAGAAAAATTAAGCACAAAAATACTCCAACAAAGTAGCCTCACTACAGTGTCTACAATCATGTTTCTCTGTTTCCTATTGACATCTTTAGAAAGGATCATGTTGTTTGGTTAATTCTGGTTTGGCTCTTCTAAAACTATGCTGAATATTTGTCTATATTAATTATGATGCACTTCATTGACATAGATAATTTTGACTTCATGACATCTTTTTCTATATTTTCTTAAAAAAAAATCACCATGACCATCAATATTACCTTAAGAAATCTACACACACAGAGCATTTGTAAAGAAAATTTCAACAGAAGGGCCAGGCAGTGTCACACCTGTTTCAGTGTACACAAGACAGTGCACAAATACTCAGGTTCAATTCCAGGCAAGCTTCATCAGTGGTGAAACAGTGCTGTAGGTGTGACTAACCTATCTGTCTGTCTGTCTGTCTGTCTACCTACCTATCTACCTGCAGGGGAGCCATTTCACAGGTGGTGAAGCAGGTCTGCAGGTGTCTTTCTCTCCCACTCTCTGTCTTCCCCTCCTCTCCATTTCTCTCTGTCCTATCCAACAATGATGACAACAATAATAATAACCACAACAATAAAACAAGGGCAAAAAAAGGGAATAAATAAATAAATAAAAAATTTTAAATCTTTGGTAATTTTAAAAATTACCAAATCTTCAGGATTATCAGAATTCTATAAATACAGGATCCTTTAAAAAGTATTTATTTATTGGGCAGAGACAGAATGAAATTGAGAGATGGGGGTGATAGAGAGACATAGAGAAAGAGAGATACCTACAGGTGGGATCGGGGGGCTTGAATTGGGATCCCTGAACATGGTAACTGAGTGGACCACCACCCAGCCCCTATAAATATAAGATCTTAAGAAAGAAAGTTGCCTTTCTGTAGACATTTATGATATGATGGAAAATAATGACAAACCATGATAACTTTATGTGAAAGTGCATGAAAAAAAATTTTTATTTATATTGATATGATTTAAGTATATGAGATTGCAGAAGGAATTTAGATAAGAATTTTGAGAAGCCATCTTTAAAGGAAAATAAATGAAATACGGAAAATTGAAGAGATAACTGGGAAATTCTTTTTAGAAACTGTGAGAAAATCTGTAATTTGACAGTCTTACTTTAACCTTCTTGTTTCAAAACAATGAGCAGAAGTTTCCCCAAATATTATTAGAAGTGAGACCTTACACACTGCCTATGTTAACAAAACAAAACAGAACAAATCAAAACAAAACACATTTTGGTGGGTCAGAAAATAGCTCATTGAGTAGAATGCATGTCTTGCCAGGCCTGTAACCCAGGTTGAGTCCTAATCACAACACAAGAGGAAGTTCCAAAACTGCTGTGCCCCTCAGTTTCTCTATATATCTTTCTCTGCTACTATATCTGAAAGAAAATATGAGCTTGGGAGCAGTAAAATTAAGCATGTGTGAGGTCAAGGCACTGCAAAAAAATAAATAAATAAATAAAAGGACAGGGGCTATGGAGACTGTTATTCTACATATTTCACAAGAATTGTATTATGCTGTCCAGTTCCAAAATGGTCTACAAATTTTAATTATTTGAAATATCACTAATGAGCAGTAAATGGTCAGTAGCTATTTTAAATCTTCCTAATAGGGTCACTAGAGATAACACTGTAAGAAGCATAAGCTCAACTGAATTTGCTGTAAAATCTACAATTTTAGGCTTTTTAAAATTATAACCAAGAGGCAGAGCTTATGAAATTTTACTTATGACAAAGTTGCTGCAATCGCTACAAATAAAGTAAAATTAAATTGCTTTTTCACTATTATTTCAAAATTTTAGTTTTTAAATTTATCTCTGGCCAAATTACTTTCCATTTGGAGTACATGACCATGCACAGCTCACACATAATGTGCTGCTTAATAAGCAGGAATGAAACAAACCTAGATCTCTTGGCACAGTAAACTTGCTGATCCTCCTATACTTTTCTTCTTCTGAGATACCAAACAGAGTTGGAACCTGGGGAGTTGTTTATCATCCCTGGTGATTTCTACCTCTGGGAAGAGTTGACTATCTAATATGAGAATGCAGGATCTCTTAGGTGATTTACACTAAGGAATCCTATGAATAATTAAGTAGCTGAGTAAAAAAAATGAATACACATAAAAATAAATTCAATTTTTGATGGTTTTATTTTGTTACTCCTGAAGAAATTTTATTACTATATACACTCTGTAAGACATAAAGGATGCACACTTTCTGAGATGCATTTTGAGGAGTGTTTAAGTTTATGTAATCTTTGTGTTTTCTTTTCAGTTTGCTACCTATATGATGGAAATATTTCTACTCCTCAAAATAGAAAGTTAGGAATAATTATACCCAATAAATTTTTTTAAATATCAATTTCTTTATCTCTAAGATTTACAAGTACATGTCTTTTCCGTTACAATTTGCTGTACCAGGAAGTATACAGCATTATCTTACTATTCCATCAGTTTTTTTTTTTTTTATAAATACTGTGTAAGTATTGTTCCATCAGTAATAGTTTTAGAATAAGTACAGGTATACAGAAAGGTATATTCAAACTTAAACTTAAGTTGTGGATCATACAGGAAACATCTGATTCTTACAATGATAGATTGATGATTCTTAAAAGTTTGAAGTAACCAATTTTCATATTAATGTATGCAATTATTTTTTCCCATTGAGAATTTATCCTAGTGTGCCTAAGACAGTCTAATATCTTTTTTATTTTTATAAGAAAACAACAAAAATATACATACTGTAAGGGACGCATTCATATTGTACTTCAAGGTACTTATAGGTCCCTGGACACGGGTCTGGAAAAACATCTGGACCTGCCACCACTGCACACTGAGTTCTGTTATTGCACCTGAAGTCAGAAGAACAGAAGAGACAATAAGTTTATGCAAAGCTGAATCATGATCAACATCAATACTAATATTTCCATTATATGTATTTAAATTAGATTTTGGTTGATTTGGGGTTTTAGATTTCATCAAGAAATATTAGAAATATATATTTATTAAAAACTAGATATAAAAATCAATTCAGCAACACAACGACTGCCACCTCAACATGCTTCACTTCAGACTGTGTCCAGAGACTTCACGTGTGGAATGACAACCCTTCAGCTTCATTACTCGGGTGAGACCTTTCCTTTCATAGTATACTCTAATTCCATCTCAGGTGGTTCACTTTCTAACAAACTCCCAAAACCTAGATATACAACAGTTTCTGTGAGAGACAGCATATGTTCACACGTATCCATAAACTACTGCAAAATATATACCTGAAAGCAGAAGTACACTAGAGTTTGCAGTGAGTACCTCCCTAACACTTCCTCTCCACTATTCCAAGCTTTGGGTCCATGATTGCTGAACAATTTGTTTGGCTTTGCATCTTAACTCTCTTTTCAGTCACCAGGTTCCAGATGCCATCAGGATGCTGGCCAGCCTTCCCTGGATTGAAGACCACACCAATGTGTCCTGGAGCTCAGCTTCCCCAGAGACACACCCTACTAGGGAAAGAGAGAGGCAGACTGGGAGTATGGACCAACCAGTCAACGCCCATGTTCAGCGGGGAAGCAATTACAGAAGCCAGACCTTCTACCTTCTGCAACCCACAATGACCCTGGGTCCACGCTCCCAGAGGGATGAAGAATGGGATAGCTATCAGGGGAGGGGGTGGGATATGGAGATTGGGTGGTGGGAATTGTATGGAATTGTACCCCTCCTACCCTATGGTTTTGTTAATTAATCCTTTCTTAAATAAAAAAAATTTAAAAAAAATTCAGTATACTCATTATCACTAATGAGCTAAAGGCTAAATGTTATTTAAGCAATACTAACTGGATCATATAATAGTGTCAATGTGATGACAAGTAAGAAGAAATAGTTGGTAAGATTAATTCCACCATTACACACACACAATAAAAAAATGTATAACCATATAAATTTATTAGACATTTATAAAATAAATTCACTAACTATTATTATATCCATTTTACAGGCAGTGAAAATATGGGTTTGAAAAACGTTTAGCCAAATCTAAAATCAAAAGCCAGTAAAAATTAAATTAAAATCTTAACATATGGGAAGACATATAATGATTATGGGAAGACAGCATAATGATTATGCAAAAGACCTTAATGTCTGAAGTTCTGAGGTGCCAGGTTCAATCCTCAATACTGCCATAATGTTGGGAAATTGTGAGGATGTGGTAGAGCCTGGCAGGGCTTGACCTAAGAAGTGCGTCTATCCTGTCAGTCTGTTACAGGAGTAACCCCAAAGGTTTGCCCAGTCTTATCAGACTCCCTGCCTCACAAAGCACCCCACATTCCTAAAACTATGGCCATTAGGTAAAAAGAAAGGGGGAGATGTCGGAAAATTGTGAGGAGCCTCACAAAGCACCCTGCATTCCTGATACTATGGCCTATCTACATAATCATTGTTTTGCCTGAAAGATCCCCACCTATTCCATTCCTTTGATCTATCTTCTTTCTACCCTCAAGACCCTTCCCTGCATGCAGGGTAATATTAATCCTACCAGTTAAAACCCTCGCAATAGTTGCTAAGGAAATTTCTACCTTCCCAGCCCCCTTTTGCCTATCTCCGCTCCTTTCCTAGCCATTTCCATTTCTGACTTGCCACTTCCTGGTCTCCCTTTAAAATCCTTGGCTGATCAATAAATATATTGTATTGCCTCGCTGCCATGTGTTTGGTTCATGAGTCATCTCTCACATGTCACTGAGTGAGTAGCAGCCCAGGCTGGCTCTGGTCAAGTTCTCTCCAACCCAGAGAGTACAGGCCCAGGAAGAGGCACCCTCACACTAGCCCAGCACCATAAGCCAGAGCTGATCAGTGCTCTGGCCTCTGTCTCATTCTCTGTATTTCTCACTTGTTAAAAATTAATAAATAAAATATTTTAAAATCTTAACATATGCATTATATAAATACCTGTATTATAACTAATTCCATAAATAAAACTAATTTTAGGCACTTTTATGTTCATCGGGCTTAAATAGCAAAATATCCCAGTTACACCTCATTAAATCTTATTATGTAACTTCCCAATATTTCTACTTCAAATGTGTTCACAGTAATTTCTATTTTATAATAATTACAGGAATGGTTGTGAATTTATAAAGCTGATCACTCAATCATAACTTGAGATAGATATTAAGAGTGTATTTTTTCAAGATATGATTTGAAAATTATGGAAGTAGGCAAAAAGATGAGACAGCTAAATTGTTTTCTTTGTAGCAGGAAGAACTACTGTTTTTAAAAGCCTAAATACATAAAACCAACAACTTATCATTTCAGTGCATGTGTACAAAAGTTCTGTTTATATTAATGTTAATGTGTAGAAGCCTGTTAGTCACCTTCATATAATGTCTAATGCATGGAAAATTGTTTTGAGTCAATGTTTTGAAGACCAAGAAACAGGATGCCACTTGACCATGATAGAGAACTGGGGTCTGAGCTCCTAGTACCACCTTGGAGTATCATGCATAGTACCAGGGGACACTCCATGAATATAAACGGGTACTGTTATAACTCTCCTACCGTTTGTTCCCTCTCTCACTCTTCTCCCTCTTTCTGCCTCTCTAAATCTACATTAATAATTAATAATAATAATAATAATAATAATAATAATAATACAGCAGTAAACTGATTTAACTCACTTGGATTCTCAGGAATACTACTATGATCTGAGGAGGAAATTATCAGTTGTGAATTTTTTTATTATTTTTTTATTTATTGGATAATGACAGAGAGAAATCAAGAATAAAAAGGGAGACAGAGAGGAAGAGAGGAAGGAAAGAAGAGAGGAAGGAAGGAAGAAAGGAAGGGAGGGAGGGGAGGGAGGGAAGAAGGAAGGAAGGAAGGTAGAGAGGGAGGTGTAGAGGGAGGGAAGGGCAGGCAGGCAGGCAGGTCACCTGCAGCACTGCTTCAGTTCTTGTGAAGCTTCCTCCTTGCTTGTTAGAACCAGGCCCTTGTGCATGGTAATACGTGTGCTCAACCAATGTGCTACCACCAGACTCCAGCTGTGAAATTTCTTAGGGTCCCCTAGCTTCAGTTAATGATGAGAGATTTTGCAGTAGTTCTGAATTTAAAATAACATGACATAAGCAAGCTCTCTCAGTCCAGACTGACATGAAGTAACAGAAAAGATCAATTCCTGAGCATAAATTGATCAGATAAATGTATGCTTATTTGTACAGATACTCCGCCAAAAGAAAAAAATCATCCATTTTCATTCAACACAAAAAAAACCCCTTCAACTCAAGTATAATTATCATAGATTGACTCATGTTTATTTAACTAATGTTATTTACTGTCTTTGAATGCTACCAACTATTAGCTCTATTTTAAATCAATATTGTTTAATTTAAGAATATATCTTATAATGACCTCCAGATGAGCTACACATAATCACAATATTAATAGCATTAAACAAAAGATCGTTCACTACTTATTCATCTTGATATGACTCAGACTAGCATAAGAACAAAATTAGTTGTATTTGATACAAAAAGTAAATTCCAGCCACCCTCAAAGTCCTCAATTTACCATACTATACAATATAATAAAATTGTTACTGCTAGGTTCTTGTGAACATAAACTGCTCAATTAAGTTCCATTTTATTTAAAATAATCATTCTCTTCTCTCCTAAATTTAACAGTGATGTTTGGTTTAACTTCTAATATCCATATAAAAAATTTCAGGCCATTACCACATGTTTAGACACAACATATTTATTGATAGAGCATTAAAACATCCTTAAATATGAACTATACTTTTAAAAATACTCACATAACTGACATATATTAATAATGCTTAGTAGCTAATTCCACAGTTTTAGTAGTCTAACATGATTGCCACTGAAATACTTTAAATAAGATATTGTATTTATGTACTGGGAGTTTAGTCCACAGGGGTTCTCCATTAATACACCCTTCAATCATAAGTACTTATTACACTTAAGATCAATGTGTACAAACAAATCATGCCTGGGAATGTTAAATACTTCAAATGATGTGTCAGTTGTATAAAATGCCATTTAAAATCATTAGAATGTCAAGATCTGATAGTATAAAAATATTTCTAACTAGCATAGAGCTTAGTGTGTTCAGTTAGTAAAATTAGTCATTTGAATTTACATTACCACTTATAAATGATATTTATACAAAAAGTGTATGAGATGAAAAAAAACACATGCATACTTGTTATACTTAAGCAGTTCACAACATATAACAAGGATCAACAGGGATTTGAATCATAGAAAAATGATGAAAAAAAAGAAAAATGATGAATATTTCTCCTATTCATATATAGTAGCTTTATACTCAAGGATTCACAAAGGACTCAAAGTGTTCATTTACAATTTAAGTGGCAATCTGACAATAGTGACAAAACTGATAAGAATCCTAATTTGACTTACTCCTTTTGAGAAAACTGATTCTTTATTTTGAATTGAAAAGTCTTGCATTGCAGAGAACACTGTTAACAGCACATATAAACCAAGTCTGATAATTCACCATATGAATCTCTATTCTCAAGTCTTTCAGTTTCTGTATTCCTACATGCAATTTCACAAGTATTCCTGTACTATATGATCAAGGTAATCTGACAAGTCAAAATTTGTCCAGTGATAAGTGGAGTACAAAAACTGGGGTGCTATCTTAGTTTGTATTGCTTCTAGAACAAACTACTACAAACAATATATCTATCACAAACTTATTACTAGGTTATCAGAAGCAATGAAAATCTGTTTTCTGGGGGCCGTGAGGTAGTGCACCAGGTTAAGTGCACATAGTGCCAAGCACAAGGGCCAGCACAAGGTTCCTAATTCAAATCCCAGGCTCCCCACCTGTAGGGAGTCAAGCGGTGAAGCAGGTCTGCAGGTGTCTATCTTTCTCTCCCCCTCTCTGTCTTCCCCTCCCCTCTCAATATCTCTCTGTCCTATCCAACAACAACAAAATATTAAGAAATCAATGAAACCCCATTGATACACATTGAGTAGAACTCATGATTTGGTGTAATTATACATTCTCCCTTTTGAAAAAAAAAACTGTATTTATTTAATGAGGGAGATAGAACTAGAGCATTGGTTAAGCACATTAAATTCTGAGAATTAAAAATAGTGCCTCATGTATCCAAATATTGCCCCTTATTATTGAGTTGTATCCTGGGCTACTATATTTTTCTATAAATAAATGAAAATTAAACATTTCATGTTTATAGACTGAAATAATTTTATTTTCACAAAATAACAACTTAAAGTTGTAACATAGACTGTCAGCCAATAAAAGCCTATTTGCCTACACTACATTTAAAAATAGTAAATTTTGGGAGTGGGGAAGATGGCGGATTGAGAAGTCGCTAACAGCGAGCGCTCTGATCGCATCGTCGGCAACGGTAGGATTTTCTGCCTTTAGCAGGCCAGTTAATAAGGGGTGACACCAAAAAGTGAGTACAATTTAATTTGGGTTAAGAATTAGAGTAAAGGTGACACGGACTAGCAGGGTTCCAGAATTCCCAGGGCGCCGGGCAAGGCGAGTGCGCCGGGCATTGTCCTCCGCCCACCCAGGAAGGCGGCTCCTCTGCCGGTTGCAGAGCGCGGCGGGCAGAGGACCCGGAGAGAGCACTTTAGCTCGGGGGCTTTCTCTTGGGAGTTTCCAGGGTCCACCGCGACCCTGAGGGCGGATCCAAAGACTTCTTGAGTATAGCTCTCATTGGATCTAAGGATTTGGAGCTAGTTTTCATTTTTGAGAAATCCTTTAAAAAAGTATGGAGGGGGGGGGGTTTCCGGGAAGATGGCGGACTGAGAAGCGGCTAGCCTTGGAGCTCCGGACACATCTCTTGTAAACAATAGGATTTTCTGCCTTTAGCAGGCCAGCCAATAAGGGGCCATAGCGGTGACACCAAGGAGGTGTCGATAACTTAATTTGGGTTAAGAATTAGAATAGGGGGAAAAATTCTTTTTTCTTCCTTTTAATTTTCAAGCATACATCCTTCCCGCCGCCCCCCCCATAAGCAGTGCCTAGGACCAGCTACTAGCAGGATACCCCATACCACCAAACAGGGTTTTTTTGTTTGTTTGTTTGTCTTTAATTCACTGATACACATTTGGGAAGTTCCTCGCACTGCTCTTTAATTACAACCCTTCTTCTTATCTTCTTCCTTTTCTCTCTCTTATCTCTCTCTATCTCTTTTTTTTTTTTTTTTATCTTGTCATACACTTCTTTCTTCTTTGCCTTTCTGAATTTGTGAATTACTTTGGGGAAGAAATCTGACCCAGAGTGGACTCTCTATGTGTGTATCTCTGCTCTAGTTCCCTTTACACTCTTGTTACCCCTAGAATATACACTGGATAGTAGATTTGCATAACTGTCTATTCTTGCTATCCTCTCATTCTTTTCTCTTTCTCCACTGGGATTTGGTTACTATTTTTTCACGGACTGGAGAAATTTTTTGGCTAACTGGTAACGATTAAACTCCTTCAATACTTACTTCAGTTGCTACTGTAATTCCAGAGGTTGGTGAGTGCAATTGGCATAAAGGTATTTAGTACAGTGTTACTTGTGCTCAAAACACAACAACTGAGGAACAACAGAGCATTAAAAAAAAAAAAAGAGAGAGAAACACATAAATAAAAAAAAATGGGTAGATTAAAAACAAATAAAACTGCTACCCCAATGAATGAAGACAAGAGCCCAGAAGAAACCACAAATCAGTCAGAAGTAACCATAGATAAGAAAAGTATGCAAGCAATAATAAACTTATTAATCACAGAAATGAAAACAACATTGGAGGAAAGGAATGGCAGTATTAGGGAAACAACAGTTGAGACCCCCAAGGAAAATACTGATTATCTTGAGACAATTAGAGAACTGAAAGCTGAAATAGCTGTAATGAAGAAAGAAGCTGAGGCAAGGGAAAGCAGACTAACAGAAGCAGAAAACAGAATTAGTCAGACAGAGGATGAGTTAGAGAAAACTAAGAAAGAGGTGAAAGAGATTAAAAAGAGATTGAGAGACACTGAAAACAACAACAGAGACATATGGGATGATCTCAAAAGAAGTAACATTTGTATAATTGGCCTGCCAGAGGAAGAAAGAGAGGAAGGGGAAGCAAACATTCTAGAGGAAATAATACAAGAAAATTTCCCAGACCTGAATAACAGAAAGGATATCAAGGTGCAAGAGGCCCAGAGAGTACCAAACAGAATCAACCCAGACCTGAAAACACCAAGACACATCATAGTCACAATGAGAAGAAGTAAGGATAAAGAAAGGATCCTAAAGGCTGCAAGAGAGAAACAAAAAGTCACATACAGGGGAAAACCCATAAGACTATCTGCAGATTTCTCAACTCAAACTCTAAAAGCCAGAAGGGAGTGGCAAGATATCTATCGAGCCCTGAATGAAAAAGGGTTTCAACCAAGGATAATATATCCTGCTAGACTTTCATTCAAGCTAGATGGAGGGATCAAAACCTTCTTAGGCAAACAACAGTTAAAGGAGGCAACTATCACCAAGCCGGCCCTGAAAGAGGTACTAAAAGACCTTTTATAAACAAGAACATCACTATAATACTTGCAATATATCAGAGTAAACAAATCGTTTTTTAGAACAATGGCACTACAATACATTAAATCCATAATATCAATAAATGTCAATGGCTTAAACTCACCCATCAAAAGGCACAGGGTGGGGGGATGGATCAGAAAACATAACCCAACCATATGCTGCTTGCAAGAATCTCATCTGTCACAACAAGATAAACACAGACTTAAAGTGAAAGGATGGAAAACTATCATACAGGCTAACGGTCCACAAAAAAGGGCAGGAACAGCCATTCTCATCTCAGACATGATAGATTTTAAATTAAATAAAGTAATAAAAGATAGGCAAGGACATTACATAATGATTAGAGGATCAATTAGCCAAGAAGACTTAACAATTATTAACATCTATGCACCCAACGAGGGACCATCTAAATACATTAAACACCTATTGAAAGAATTTCAAAAATACATCAATAGTAATACAATAATAGTAGGAGACTTCAATACCCCACTCTCACACTTAGACAGATCAACAAAGCAGAGAACCAATAAAGATACAAGAGAATTGAATGAAGAGATTGACAGACTAGACCTCTTGGACATTTTCAGACTCCTCCACCCTAAAAAACTGGAATACACCTTCTTTTCAAATCCACACAACACATACTCAAGGATAGACCACATGTTAGGCCACAAAGACAGCATCAACAAATTCAAGAGCATTGAAATCATCCCAAGTATCTTCTCAGACCACAGTGGAGTAAAACTAACTTTTAACAACAAACGGAAAATTATTAAAAGACATAGAATTTGGAAACTAAACAACATGCTCCTTAAGAACCACTGGGTCAGAGACTCACTCAAACAGGAAATTCAAATGTTCCTGGAAACTAATGAAAATGAAGACACAACCTATCAAAATATTTGGGACACAGCGAAAGCAGTACTGAGAGGGAAACTTATAGCCATACAATCACATATTAAACACCAAGAAGAAGCCCAAATGAACGACCTTACTAGACACCTCAAGGACTTAGAGGAAGAGGAACAAAGGAACCCTAAAGCAACCAGAAGGACAGAAATCACTAAAGTTAGAGCAGAAATAAACAACATCGAAAATAAAAGAACCATACAAAAGATCAATGAAGCCAAATGTTGGTTCTTTGAAAGATTAAACAAAATTGACAAACCCCTAGCCAGACTCACCAAACAAAAAAGAGAGAAGACTCAAATTAATAGAATTGTAAACGATGCAGGAGATATCACAACTGACACCACAGAAATCCAGAGATTTCTGTGAAACTTCTATAAAGAACTATATGCCACCAAGCTAGAGAATCTGGAAGAAATGGAACAATTCCTAGAAACCTATGCACTTCCAAAACTGAACCAAGAAGAACTACAAAATCTAAATGCACCAATCACAGACAAAGAAATTGAAACCGTTATTAAGAATCTCCCCAACAACAAAAGTCCTGGACCAGATGGCTTCACAAATGAATTCTACAAAACTTTCAGGAAACAGTTAATACCCATACTTCTTAAGCTATTCCATAAGATTGAAGAAACAGGAATACTCCCTTCCACCTTTTATGAAGCCAACATCACCCTGATACCAAAAGCTGATAGGGACAGAACAAAAAAGGAAAACTACAGACCAATATCTCTGATGAACATAGATGCCAAAATATTAAACAAGATCTTGGCCAACCGGATACAGCAACACATCAAAAAGATTGTTCATCATGACCAAGTGGGATTCATCCCAGGAATGCAAGGCTGGTTCAACATCCGTAAATCAAACAATGTCATTCATCACATCAATAAAAGCAAAGCCAAAAACCACATGATTATCTCAATAGATGCAGAGAAAGCCTTTGACAAAATCCAACACCCATTCATGCTCAAAACTCTACAGAAAATGGGAATAGATGGGAAATTCCTCAAGATAGTGGAGTCTATATATAGCAAACCTACAGCCAATGGAGAGAAGCTGAAAGCATTCCCCCTCAGATTGGGGACTAGACAGGGCTGTCCACTGTCACCGTTACTCTTCAACATAGTATTGGAAGTTCTTGCCATAGCAATCAGGCAAGAGAAAGAAATCAAAGGGATACAGATTGGAAGGGAAGTATTTGCAGATGATATGATAGTATACATAGAAAGACCTAAAGAATCCAGTAGAAAATTACTGGAAGTTGTTAGGCAATATAGCAAGGTATCAGGCTACAAAATCAATGTACAAAAATCAGTGGCATTTCTTTATGCAAACACTAAATCTGAAGAAGAAGACATCCAGAAATCACTCCCATTTACTGTTTCAGCAAAATCAATCAAATACCTAGGAATAAATTTGACCAAAGAAGTGAAAGACTTGTATACTGAAAATTATGAGTCGCTACTCAAGGAGATAGAAACTGATACCAAGAAATGGAAAGATATCCCATGCTCATGGATTGGAAGAATAAATATCATCAAAATGAATATTCTCCCCAGAGCCATATACAAATTTAATACAATACCCATCAAAGTTCCACCAGGCTTCTTTAAGAGAATAGAACAAACACTACAATCATTTATCTGGAACCTGAAAACACCTAGAATTGCCAAAACCATCTTAAGGAAAAGAAACAGAAATGGAGGCATCACACTCCCAGAACTTAAACTATATTATAAAGCCATCATCATCAAAACAGCATGGTACTGGAACAAAAATAGGCATACAGACCAGTGGAACAGAATTGAAAGCCCAGAAGTAAATCCCAACACCTATGGGCATCTAATATTTGATAAGGGGGCCCAAAGGATTAAATGGAAAAAGGAGGCTCTCTTCAATAAATGGTGCTGGGAAAACTGGGTTGAAACATGCAGAAGAATGAAATTGAACCACTTTATCTCACCAGAAACAAAAATCAACTCCAAATGGATCAAAGACCTAGATGTCAGACCAGAAACAATCAAATACTTAGAGGAAAACATCGGTAAAACACTTTCCCACATACACCTCAAGGACATTTTTGATGAATCAAACCCAATTGCAAGGAAGACCAAAGGAGAACCAAACCAATGGGACTACATCAAATTGAAAAGCTTCTGCACATCCAAAGAAACTATTAAACAAACAGAGAGACCCCTCACAGAATGGGAGAAGATCTTCACATGCCAGACATCAGACAAGAAACTAATCACCAAAATATATAAAGAGCTCAGCAAACTTAGCCGCAAAAAAGCAAATGACCCCATCCAAAAATGGGCAGAGGAAATGAACAAAACATTCACCACAGAGGAGATCCAAAAGGCTAACATATGAAAAACTGCTCCAGGTCACTGATTGTCAGAGAAATGCAAATCAAGACAACACTAAGATACCACCTCACTCCTGTAAGAATGGCATACATCAAAAAGGACAGCAGCAACAAATGCTGGAGAGGTTGTGGGGACAGAGGAACCCTTTTACATTGCTGGTGGGAATGTAAATTGGTACAGCCTCTGTGGAGAGCAGTCTTGAAAACTCTCACAAGGCTAGACATGGACCTTCCATTTGACCCAATAATTCCTCTCCTGGGGTTATACCCCAAGGACTCCATAACAGCCAACCAAAAAGAGGTGTGTACTCCTATGTTCATAGCAGCACAATTCATAATAGCTAAAACCTGGAAGCAACCCAGGTGCCCAACACCAGATGAGTGGCTGAGAAAGCTGTGGTATATATACACAATGGAATACTATGCAGCTATCAAGAACAATGAACCCACCTTCTCTGACCCATCTTGGACAGAGCTAGAAGGAATTATGTTAAGTGAACTAAGTCAGAAAGATAAAGATGAGTATGGGATGATCCCACTCATCAACAGAAGCTGACTAAGAAGATCTGAAAGGGAAACTAAAAGCAGGACCTGATCAAATTGTAAGTAGGGCACCAAAGTAAAAACCCAGTGGTGAGGGGTAGGCATGTAGCTTCCTGGGCCATTTGGGGGTGGGAGTGGGCGGGAGGGATGGGTCACAGTCCTTTGGTGGTGGGAATGGTGTTTATGTACACTCCTAGCAAAATGTAGACATATAAATCAGTAGCTAATTAATATGAGGGGGAAATCAATTGTATGTCTCAAAGTTTCTCAAAAGTCAAACTGAATCTTTTTAATATATAGGCTATGTATTTGATATGCGGACTCTCTCAAAATCCTAGACCAAGTAGATTAGAAGCTTCCAATAGCACAGCTATATACAAGATACTAGGTACTGTCCAGCAAACCATAACAAAGGGACTTTTCAAAGTTAACCCAATTAACAAATAATGTGATGATAATATTAACTATTGATTGTCTTTTTGATTGTCTTTTTGAACCCTAAGACAGCAGGAACCTCACATCTTCACTATAGAGCCCCTACTTCCCCCAGTCCTGGCACTCTTGGATAGGGCCCACTTTCCCGTATGCATCTCCCAATCCAAACCAAATAACATTGCATCTGCCGATCACAACCTAACCAAAGCAACGATTGCTACCTCAACATGCTTTACCTCAGAATGTATCCAGAGACTTCACGTGTGGAATGACAACCCTTCAGCTTCATTACTCGGGTGAGACCTTTCCTTTAACAGTACACTCTAATTTCATCTCAGGTAGTTCACTTTCTAACAAAGTCCCATAACCTAGATATACACCAGTTTCTGGGAGAGAGAGCTTATGTGCACACTTATCCATAAACTACTGCAAAATATATACCTGAAAGCAGGACTACACTAGAGTTTGCAGTGAGTACCTCCCTAACACTTCCTCTCCACTATTCCAAGCTTGGGATCCATGATTGCTCAACAAATTGTTTGGCTTCATATGTTAACTCTCTTTTCAATCACCAGGTTCCAGATGCCACCAGGATGCTGGCTAGGCTTCCCTGGATTGAAGACCCCACCAATGTGTCCTGGAGCTCAGCTTCCCCAGAGTCACACCCTACTAGGGAAAGAGAGAGGCAGACTGGGGGTATGGACCGACCAGTCAACGCCCATGTTCAGCGGGGAAGCAATTACAGAAGCCAGACCTTCTACCTTCTGCAACCCTCAACGACCCTGGGTCCATGCTCCCAGAGGGATAGAGAATGGGAAAGCTACCATGGGAGGGGGTGGGTTATGGGGATTGGGTGTTGGGAATTGTGTGGAGTTGTACCCCTCCTACCTTATGCTTTTGTTCACTAATCCTTTCTTAAATAAAAAATTTAAAAAAAAAATTATTCATTCTGAAAAAAAATTAATAAATTATGCTAATTTTGTTTAAAAAAATAGTAAATTTTATAGATTTTCCTACTACAAAGTAAATTCATAAACTATTTCTTCAACTTGACTCAATAATATCCTAAAAATATATAAATGCATATGAATATCTGGTAGCCATGGTAGGGTGGGAGATGGTACACCTGGTAAAGCACACAAATCACTACACATGAGGTCCTGGGTTCAAGCCACACACCTCCCCACAGATCTCCTTCAACTCATAAGGTGAAGCCTCATGAGCAGTGAAGCAGTGCTGCAGGTGTCTTCCTCCAACACTGTCTCCTCTTTACTTTTGTCTCAGTTTCTAGTTTTAAAAAATGGCCACCAGGAGTGGTGGTGAATTCACCATGCAGGCACCAAGCACCAGCAATAATTGTGGTGGCAATTAAAGAAAAAATATATGGTAACCTTGTAAGACAGTTTAATTTATAAATATTCCTTCTATTCCTCGTGTATCTGGGTAATATCAGATAGAACATGTTATCACAATCATAAGTCATTGTCAGTGGAATATTTATGGACTCCATTCCAAAAATAAAGTAACTTGTTATGGCAAATAACATGACTGCAATTTATAACAGCATACATATAAAGTAAGTGGGGTATACTTTTAAAATTAACATGTTCACAAATACTTCCTGGAAAAGCATTTTAGTACTAGTTCTACATTAGTAATTTATATGCTATAATCTCCTAGTAGTTGAATGCTTGAATAATAGCTATAGAGAATTGGAAAAACTTTTCAATTAAAAATAAGCAAAAGGACAGCAAGATACCTCACCTATGAAGGGTGGCAAATTTGTCAGGCACTTGACCCAGGTTTAAGCCTGGAGGGGGTGAGGGGGAACTTTCTTATCTTTCCTCTTTCCCACTGTCTTTCCTTCCTTCTGAAACAGCCAGCCCAGAACATTGAAGCCATATTAATGGATCATTGGAACTTCATATTATTTTATTACCATTTACTTGTGACAGCATTGCAGCTCATAACATGCTTAACTTGTATGTATGGTTAACCAAATAAATCAGAGCATGTGTCTGCATTCATTTTCTGAAAGTACAGAAAATAAAGGTAGTGCTGCTTACTCAAAAAAAAATGAGTAATGTTTTATATGCATGTATATTTTTTTCTTAAGTAGAGAAAACTCCTTACACTGGTTAGTAGACTAATATATGTATACTCTTCCAGGACTACTGTCAATCTTTCTTTCTCTCTCTTGGTAACTGAGAAGCAGACTTAATTTATTTTACATCCTGACAGTGCTGCAAGGCATTCTTTCCTTTGTGCTGCTAAATGCAAAACTGTCCTATCTGCATGACTGAGCTAAGAGAAGGGATATATATTGAGGCATTTATCACTAGAAAATCTTCTTTGATGTCAATATATTTGCTATTTCAAATCAAACTACACGTCTGGAAAAAAAGTAAAACCAAACCCAGAGAAAGAATTAGTAAGGAAAAAGAATTTTGCTAGTTCTGGATACAGAAGTCAGTTAACGTGAAAGCCTATAAAAGGAACAACATAAGATGTGCTAAGAAAGCTGCCTCTGGCTTCCTCACATTTGCTTTTAATAAAGTGCTAAATGAAAGTAAAGAAATAAGAGCTGTGTGTGCATGCGTGCCTATACACGTGCACACAAGTGTAAGTGGTCTTTATAGAAAAGACTTCCACAAATGAAAACCTACAACAATGAAAACGGATTTTTGTGTCTAATTTGGTTCTTATCCATCCATTTTTTGAAGAGTGTGGTGATTATTTTTATATTACATAAAAATTGTACTTGCCTTCAGGCTTTTTAAGTATGATGGAACAGACAGTGTGAATGTAACAAACCATGAAATAAAGATCCTTCTTTTTATGCCTCATCTCTTACTTCTGCTATTGTATTAAGTACAATTATGGCTTCAATCTCAAGCACATGTCCTGCTTTTATTTCTGATATAATCAGGAAACAGTAAATGTGAGAGAGATGTGATTATATTTATATTTACATTAGAGTGCTCTATAATGCAAAAATAGGAAAAGCAAATTAAAAATTGAAAGATGGAGGTTGGAGAGAGAGTTCAGCAGTTGAGCAGCAGACCTGCAAAAAAATTCCGATTCGAACCTCTGGCCCCCCACCTGCAAGGGAGTCACTTCATAGGCGGTGAAGCAGGTCTGCATGTGTCCATCTGTCTCTCCTCCTCTCTGTCTTCCCCTTCTCTCTCCATTTCTCCCTGTCCTATCTAACAACGATGACATCAAATAACAGCAACAATAATAACTTACAACAGCAATAAAAAAACAACAAGGTCAACAAAAGGGGAAATAAATAAATATAAAGAAATTTAACAAGGTCATAATCATGAGATGGATTCTGGGGCAGGGTGGTGGTACACCTGGTTAAGTGCATGTATTACCTAAACATAAGGACTTTTAGGGGGAAGCTTCATGAGCAGGGGAGCAGGACTGCAAGTGTCTGTATTTCTCTCCCTCTGTCTTCCCTCCTCAATTTCTCTGTGTTCTATCAAATAAGATAAATAAAGTTTTTAACAAATTGCTTTTCTTTTTTTTTTAATGAGTTGGATTCTATGACAGTCTCTAGGTTTGGTCCCCGAATAGTCACTCCATATTATATGGAGATAATAATATTCAGAAAATACAAAGTGCTATTTGTGTTTCTTTTTATTTCTTGTTTTATTTATTTATTTTTCTACATCATAGAACAGAGAAAATTTGAGAGAGCAGGGGAATATAGAAATGAAGAGAGAAAGACACCTGCAGACCTTCTTTACCACTCAGGAAGTTTTCTCATTGTAGGTGGGGATCAGGGACTTGAACCTAGGTCCCTGCATACTGTAATTTGGGTGCTTAACTAGGTGTGCCACCACATAGCCCCATTGTGTTCCTTTCTTTCTTTTTGTATTTTTTTCTTTTTCTTTTTTTTTCTCTCTTCTTTGCTTTCTTTCTTTTTCTTTTTCTTTTTTTTTTTTCCTATGGAGTTATCACTGGGACTTGGTGCCAGCACTGTGTATCCACTGCTCACTGCTCCTGGAGGCTATTTTTCCCATTTTGTTGCCCTTGTTGTGGTTGTTATTGTTACAGCTGTTATTGTTGTTGGCTAGGACAGAGAAATCAAGGAGGGGAAGACAGAAAAAGGCAGAGAAAGATAGACACCTGCAGACCTGCTTCACCACTTACGAAGTGATCCCCCTGCAGGTGGAGAGCTGATCCTTGTGCTTTGTGCTCTGTGCCCTGTTATCTTAACCCGATGGACTACCACCTATCCCCCTGTGTTTCATTTTTAACAGTAAGATATCTACATGAGTGCCACTTATTCAGATAATACCTTTCTATGAAAAAATGCCACAAATGCCTGTGCTTGAAATAATCACACAAACAGAATGGCACCCACATGATGGGTTTTGCTTGGTGAAGAGTCACCATCACAGTGCCAGAGAGGGAACTAGTCTCCTCTGAAGGACCTCCTGCTTAGAAAGAAAGTGGAAAAATCAGAGTTTAGTGGTTAGAACGAAGAGGGGAATGCAGAATGGTTTTGTAGCTTGTAAACATTGTATGACACCACATTTACTCGAGTGAAAAGTCTTTCATATATCTGAGTTGGTATAATGTGGGTTGGCAAAATAGTTTACTTGAAAAATGTGCCTACCTGCCTTGCCATGTACACAAACCAGCTATACCCCTCTGAAACTGAAGGAAGATTCAGTGCTGTGGTATCTTTCCCCTGTCTCTCTCCTCTTTTTCTTAAAAAAAAAATTATCTTCCATTTGATTTTTTTTTTTGGTTAAAAAAAACATTAAATGTATGAGGATGGGGAGCTGACAAGATAGCACACTTGAAGAACACATTTGCTATGTCATGAATATGACCCAAGTTCAAGCCTGGTCCTCATCATACTGACGGAAGCTTTGGTACTATGGTGTTAGCAAGTCACACAGTCTAGCTGATGATTGTAGCCTCCACAGTGAATTTGAAATAAGAACAAAAACTCTATGGGTGTATTCATGTATACATGTACATGCAGAACAATCATGAAGGAATTATAGGACAGTGATTATCGCAGTTCTTTAGTATTTTTCCTTATTTAAAAGGAAGTGAACACTATCTATTTTACTATCACTCTAAAACATTTTTAAAATACAGAGAATGACACTTTTCTCAGGCAAGCAAATCCTTATTAGCTTCTTTATATTCAGATAACCTCTTGACTCTTTACATTTTAAACAATCACACCTACAAAGTACAACTTTTTTCTGAAAAGTTTCAGAAAGGTTTCTACTATTTAACTATATATTTATATATCTATATCTATATCATCTATATCTATATCTATATGTCCAGGGGCCAGGTGGTGGCTCACCTGATTGAGCACATAAATATATGTTTGGGTTTTTTTTCTACCTGTTTAGGTAGAGACATAGTGATATGAGAATGAAGTCTAAGCATGAGATCCAGGGTTTAAGGTTTGATCCTCAGTACAGCACATAGCATAGTGCTAATCTGTCACCTCTCTCTCTCTCTCTCCCCCTTTCCATTCCTCCCTGTTTCTTTATCAGGAAATAAAGAAAATAATATATTTTTGAAATATATATATATATCTTAAAGAATTTATTTTTTCATTAATGATATAGATAGAGGAGGAGAGAAAAAGAACCAGACATCACTCTGGTACATGTGCTGCCGGGGATTGAACTCAGGACCCCATGCTTGAGAATCCAACGCTTTATCCACTCCGCCACCTCCCCGACCACTAGAAATATATATTTTATGGAAAATGAAGTTTTGTTATAGAGTAGAATGTATTGCTTTATGGCTTCTACACTTTTGAGTGAAAAAACAACAATGCAGAGTGATCATATTTAAGTAGTTACAGATTATATTATTCAAAATGGGCTGTATTTTAGAAATTAGAAACTATTCAAAATGTACCATGGAATATACAGGCTTTTGACAGTGCCTGAAAATAATTTTGAGTTACATAATCCACAGCTAAGAGGTAAGCTATTATTAGGGATACAGGAAGTCTCTTAGAATTAAACTCAGAATTCCACACTTGATTCCATTATATGATGAGGAAAAAAAAAAGATAAACAAGATATGTAATCTTATAGAATACCAGTTTTAATCGATTTATAATTATAATTTTGTCAATTTGAGGCTTAAAAACAATAATATACAGGATGGTAAATATAAGACCCAGGAGGTTGTAGGTATATTAAGAACACTGGGTTACTTAATTGAGAGTATATGATAATTCACACTAAAAATAGTCAAAGGTAAGTTTCATAAAAAGGTAAAAATCAAAAACACTTACTTGAAAAACTGGCCTTTTTTTTAAGTCTTGAATTTGGAATTCCAACTAAAATGAAATAATTTCACGGGCAAACAAGTAAAGCATTCTATATCCAAATCTGCCTCAATTTTGATGAATAGGTTGACAGCAGAAATATTGCTCAGCAGAAAGAAGCAACTTAACACTGTAATCTTGACAGTCTTCTTATATACTGACTTGCCACTAACTAAAATTAGCATATGATGGTCTTTTATCATTATGTGATCCATTTTATTCAGAGACAACTAAAATACTCTTAACTGAGACAAGATTCGTAAATACAGTAGTTACTGAACTTTGAAACCATGCCATCTCCAATAACAAAGAATGTTTTTGGGAGTCAGGTGGTAGTGCAGAGGGTTAAGCACACGTGGAGCAAAGTGCAAGGACCAGCATGAGGATCCCAGTTCGAGCCCCCTGTTACCCACTTGCAGGGGAGCTGCTTCACAGGTGGAGAAGCAGGTCTGCAGATGTCTATCTTTCTCTTCCCCTCCTCTCTCAATTTCTCTCTGTCCTACCCAACAATGACAATAATAACTACAACAATAAAACAACAAGGGCAACAAAAGGTAATAAATAAATAAATATTAAAAAAAACAAAGGATGTTTTTTACTTTATAGGAGATGTCCATGAAGATACAAAATAATTGGGAAAAATACCTCTTAACTTATAGTAGCAATATAGATGACACATATTTTTAAAGATTAATCTTACTAATTACATATGAGATAGTAAGTATAAGTTTCATATGATATAGAGAAAAAGAGACTAACAGAGAAGCCACAGCACCACCACTTTAGTATATGAGGTGTCAGTGATATTAAACTTGGAACTTCAGGCATACACAACTGATGGTCCCACTAGCTGAAAGGAGAGTCTCTTCAACAAATGGTGTTGAAAATTGAGTTGAAGTATGAAACTGAACTATTACATTTCACCAGATACAAAAGTAAACTCCAAATGGATCATGGACTTGGATATTAGAATAGAAACTATTAAATACTTAGAGGAAAATATTGGTGGAACTCTTCTTCTTTTTTCGTAAATTTTTTATTATCTTTATTTATTAGATAGAGACAGCCAGAAATCAAAAGGAAAAGGGGAGATAGGGAGGGAGAGAGAGAGGGAGACACCTGCAATACTACTTCACATCTACAAAACCTTCCCCCTGCAGGTGGAGACAAGAGACTCAAACCTGGGTCCTTGCACATTGTAACATAAGTGCTCAACCAGCTGCACCACCACCCAGCCCCAAGGAAGTCTTTTTTCCATATAAGTTTTACATAAGTTCAGTTACATAAGTTCAATTGCAAAGAAGACAAAACCAAAAATAAACTAACGGTACTACATCAAATTGAAAAGCTTCTGCACAGCCAAAGAAACCCCCCCAAAACAGAGACTCCTTACAGGATAGGAGAAAAATCTTTAGATTCTATACATCAGATAAAAGGCTAATAACCAAAATATATAAAGAGTTCACATACACACAAAGAGACTCACACAAGAAGGAGAGGATATAAACAGAATATCCATCAAACCAAAAAAAGAGATCAGAAAGGCCAACAGATAAATGAAAAAAAAAATGCTCCCAGTCATTGGTTGTCAGATAAATGCAATAAAGACAAGACACCCCTTTACTTCTATGAAAATGTCTTATATCAGAAAGGATAGTGACAAATGCTGGAGAGGTTGCAGGAGTAAGGGAACCCTCATGCACTGTTGGTAGGAATTGGTTCATTCCCTGTGGAGAACAGCCCAGAGAACTTTCAGAAGGCTATAAATGAACCTATTCTATGACCTAGCATTTTCTTCCCTAGTGATATATCATAAGGAATCAAACACCCATCCAAAAAGATTTTTGAATCCCTGTGTTTTCAGTTCATCTTGGATGGAGCATGAAGGAACCATCTTAAGTGAGATAAGCCAGAAAGAGAAGGATGAATATGGGATGATCTCATTTCATGGACAGAAGTTGAGAAATAACACAAAGCAGCACTTGGACTGAGTTTGGTGTATTGCACCAAAGTAAAGGACTGGGAGTAGGGAGGGCATGGACTGGCAGGGGAGGGGAAATTTCAGGTCTTGGCCCATAATGGTTTATGAATACTTAGCCTGAGGGTGAATGTGTTTTATAGAAAACTGAGAAATTTTACTCATGTACCAACAACTGTATTTACTATAAACCATTAATCCCCCAATAATATATTAAAATAAGTAAATATGCAAAATGAATCTACAGGTTATAATTTATTTCATTTATATATACTTAAATGTTTTTTTAATCTATCTACTAGAAAGATAATAGGAGAAAGATAAAGAACCAGACATCATTTTGGTACCTGTGCTGCTGGGGATCGAACTCAGGAACTCATGC
Source organism: Erinaceus europaeus (assembly GCF_950295315.1). Lineage (NCBI taxonomy): Eukaryota > Metazoa > Chordata > Mammalia > Eulipotyphla > Erinaceidae > Erinaceus > Erinaceus europaeus. The sequence goes on from NC_080164.1 coordinate 137,288,209, forward strand.
TTAAAAGTCTAGTGCTTTACTCATTGTGCCACCTCCTGGACCACATTTCATTTATATTTTATAAATAATCTGAGGAAATTATGTAATCTCCCTAAGGCTGCACTAACAGTAAGGACCCTGGAAAAGAACTCAATTGACTTTTTAAATATTTTTATTTTTTTTCTGATTGAAGATATCCTTAGAGAAATATCAGATTATTATTATTAGGTTTCATGTAACATTATAATCATGTAATCTTTTGAATCATAAGACCTAGTTTTTCAAATAGTGAACAATGATTTGTCTATTTAATTGGCAGACATTAAAAGCTTATCATGTTTCTAATGCTAATATAAAAATAGATTAGATATGGCACAAGCACTAATGAGCTCTAAATCTTTTAGAAGAGATAAATACACGAAAAGGATGACACATAGTGAGCTAATACAATTGATAGTTGTATATAGACACAATTTATGTGAAAGGACACAAAAGAGTTATTAATATGGATTAAATTGTATTTCTTGATAAATATATATTTATATGCTAGACATATACAAATTTCAATATATAAATTTCCATGGGATAAATCTTCTTGCTGATGTAATTAGGTAGATGAGGTCAAATTGAATTAGAATGGGCCCTTAATCCAATATGATGTGCTCTGATTTTTTGTGTGTGTTTTGTTTTCCTAATAGGGTTATTTCTGGGGCCGGTGCCTGCACAACACCTTCATTCTCAAAGGTCATTTGTTTTTTTACTCTCCTTTATGTTTTTGATAGAAGGTGGGCAACAGAGAGAGGAGGGAAATAAAGAGGAGAGACACCTACAACACTGTTCCATCACTATGAAGCTTACCTTATAGGTGGGCACCAGGAGCTTTACCCTGGATTTAACTTGGTAATGTATGTATTCTACCAAACGTGCGGACACCTAGTCCCTATGATGTATCTCTTTACTTAAAAGAGAGGGGAAGGAAAGAGAAAGAGAAAAAAAAAGTTTAGAAACAAATATGGAGACACATAAGAGGAAATCCATGAAGACAGAGGTAAAGAATATAGTGATGTATCTGTAATTCAAGAAGTTCTAAGGATCGACAGACAGCGTCAGGAAAGAAAGGGGAGATTTCTACCCAAAGTCTCAGAAATAGTGTAACATCTTCTGGTTTCCATAACTGTGGGAGAATACTTTTGTCATTTTGAGTTGCCCAGTTTTTGTTGCTTTGTTACAACTGTTTCAGGAAACCAATACAGAACCTAATTCTGAACAGAATAGAGAATATTGAGGTATTTTTCCTCTAAGAAATTACACTAGAATTGTTATTAAAATTTAGGAGTCAATTCATGTGGTAAAATCAATGAGGGATTATAGGAAGCATACCAAGATACCAAGTAGATAAGAAGAGAAAGGAATTCAAACAGCATGGCAATATAGTAATAGGAAAACCATTTGGTAATTTTCCAGTAGAAGGTACAAACTGCCAACAGATGTTAAAGAAATGAACAAAGGCTCAAATATAGAAATCCTGTACAGTATACTACTATATGACAGTGGCTAATATGTATTGACTATTTCCTCTGTGTTCAGCATGGTGCAAAGTACTTTATACGCAATCTTCACAAGCTACCTTACAGGAATACCTAAATGTCTAATGAGAAAATGGAATTTTGGGAAACTGCTAACTATGTGAAGGTTTTCCAAATAGTTTTCAAGTGAGTGATATATTTCATTAAATATAATTATGATCTGTATTATAAATGAGAAAATCTTATGTTCCCACTGCTTTTTATAGAGTTTAATCTGTTCCTTCTATAGAAAATCAATCTGTAGATAACATGTCTATGGACATAAGAAATCTCATAACCAAGTTCGAAAAAAAAAGTTGAATTCAAGACATACTTAAGATACAAATTTAAATTAAATAAGGCAGAGTCTATCTTTAGAAATTTACTGGTGGAGCAACGCAGAAAAATTCAGACTAATATTAGGAATATGACCAGTGAATTACTGGTTCTGAGTTGATGTATACACACAAAAGGAGTTCTACTCAGCAATACTGTGGCATAGTAACACTCTGCAAAGCAGACTCCAGTCTCTTGCTCTTCAGTGGTTATTGCTGTCCCCAAAGAAACTAAATTATAAACTTAAATCTTAGTTGCCCAAAGAAATAACATGAACATTTATCCTATAATGTTCCTATAGTCTGACCTATTTAGCCATTTCCAATGCAATTCATGCACATTCATATAATTAGACTTTGATGTTGCTTGTTCTTTCTTCAGAGTAATGGCCTTTTTTTAAAAAAAAAAATTATTCATTTATTTATTTATTCCCTTTTGTTGCCCTTGTTGTTTTATTGTTGTAGTTATTGATGTCATTGTTGTTGGATAGTACAGAGAGAAATGGAGAGAGGAGGGGAAGACAGAGAGGAGGAGAGAAAGACAGACACCTGCAGACCTGCTTCACCACCTGTGAAGTGACTCCCCTGCAGGTGGGAAGCCAGAGACTCGAAGAACTGGGTCCTTACGCCAGTCCTTGTGCTTTGAGCCACCTGCACTTAACCCGCTGCAATACCGCCCAACTCCCTATTTTTTTTTTTTAATCAACCAGAAAAATATTCCTCAGAGCAGCAAACATAGAAAAGTTTTAGGCAGTCAGCTGTATATTTCGCTTGGCTCTTGATACTGAAAAGAATTTTTTTACACCACATTCTAAAGAATGAAATCTCCAGAGAAAACAATACCAATGTGGATAAAATTTCTGTATTGTCAGATATTGGTTTGAATCACCATTAGTGGTTAATGTATTTCTGAACATGTGAAATTGTGAATATACATGTATTTAGCTAAGGCATATTGTGTGTTTGTAGACAACTCTCAAGGGTTATGATGCTTGAGTGTATTGCAGAAATGATAGTTTTTATCGGCAGAGAAGAAGGTATCTATTTCTCTCTGGAACATTCCCTAGGGCCTAATTACACAATCAAGCTTGCATCAGCTTGAGGGAAAGCCCTTATGTGTTTTCTCAGCTGAAGGCAAGTTATGTAAAGATGATGAAAAGAAAATTTAAAAGTCCAAAATGGAAGCGTAAGATTGGACAGGAGCAAAGGGAAGGAAAAAAACATGTCTGCTTACCATTGGTTACCATGCTTCAAGTATTTTAATCACCTTTCTAAATAAATCTATTTTACAAATAAAAGTAACAAATATGTTGACACCTGGAAAGTATGTACAAACTGAAAAATATGTTTGCTGTTTGGGGTGGGGTGGGAGGATACTGAGAGACTGCCATTAGCAGTGTGGCATCATAGAAATGTACTGGAAGTTTAGCAAAAAGTGAAGGCAACAGGAGGTAAAAAGTAAGTAGTTAAAATGCTACCTACATCTGAAAGGTCTAAATGGACATGAACCTGTAGTCAGTTAGCAGGGATAATGGTGTTCACTGAGTGAGAAGGTAGGTCAAGCTAAGTAATTCATTTCTACTCTCTAAATCATACATTGGCTTTTATTCCCATCAGCAGACACTCTAAAAATGTTAGTCTTTAACTACTAAGTATCAACTGATACCAAGGGATATAAAATGATTAGGCAAAATTCTAACAGTTTTTTTGATGGTATTTTACCCAGAAATCATTTATGGTTGTTTCGTCCATGCAAATAAAGCTAATGACTATGAGTCCCAATAACTATGCAAATCTTCAAGGATTTTTTTAATTCATCACATATAGCAATGCCAAAATGTATAACAGAAGAACATTTCTGTTCATATCAACCAATATATGTACCTTTTTGCAAGTATTTCAATTAGCAAAAGGCCATATGTAAGTTAACTTCATATGTAAAACACAAACAAAACCAACCAATCATTCATACTAATGACAGTGTTCCCAAAGGCTGTCAGTAGAGACATAGCCCTAGGAGAAGGAGGTAACTAAAACTAATAGATTGTGTAGAGAAAAATAACTCAGGTACTTCTTTGTATAAGGGATAGTTAACATACAAAAGCTACATTTGGAAAACAAAAGGACAGTGATCACATCCCTTCCAGCTTACCTCCTTCCTTTCAAATTAGAGAATAGGCCTGTTACATGCTCGATTTTAGAATGAAATTTAAAGTAAACCTGTTTAGATCCAGAAGGCCATCAGCTGGGAGGCAAGATGATGTGACTCCTGGGATCCTTTTCCTATTTACCCCAAAATCTACCTTCTGGTTCCTCACTTCTACCTGTATAAAAATTCCCCAAGAAAGCTTCAAGTAGAGCTGCAGGTGTCTGTCTTTCTCTCCTTCTCTATCTTTCCCTGCCTCTCAATTTCTGTATGTTCTATCAGGTAAAATAAATAACTTTAAAAAAGACAGTTATATTTCTTTTAAAATAAATAAATAAATATTCCCTGACAACAGAGAAACTGATTTAAGCATCACTTCTGCCTCCATTTGAATATCCAAACAGTAATAAATGAAAGATTTTTCTTCATGAAAATTGGTGTGACAGTGTGTATCCTTCTGCAGCACAGGACAATGAACTATTGGTTTGGCTTCTCTAAACTTTTTTTTTTTAAGAGGCTGCAGTTAAATGTATAGAGCCAAAGGTAAGGTGTTGGACACTTAAATAAACCCAAGTTCCATTCCTGGAATCTCATGTGACAGAGTAATGCTTTGCTTCCCCCCACACTGCATAGGTAAACTTGTGAAATTTAAGATACTATCATATGTATATTTACATTTACATCCAATAAGAGAGCATTAAGGAACATTCATAAAATTTGCATTATTGACTATATAAAGATATAAAAAAATGCTTCACTTCTTCTTCTTCTAGCGTTTGCCCTTCTTCTGCAGCCAGTCAACAGCGTCAGGTTGAGCCTGATGTAAAGTTTCGAGACCTCCTTTGAATCTGGAGAGGTGGCAGTCGTTGACTATGTGGGTCATAGTCTGTCTATAGCCGCAGGGGCAGTTCGGGTAGTCTCTGGCTCCCCAGCGATGGAACATAACATAGCGGCGCACCGGCCATGGCCTGTTTGATAGCGATTGAGGAGGGCCCAATCATAACGTGATAGGTCAAAGCCGGGTTGACGCTTGCAGGGGTCTGTGATAAGGTGTTCAATGCTCCACTAGAACTATGGAAATCAAGTGAATATTCAGTGCTTTATTTCAAAATCAAATTGTGGTCATCAAGTTGTGATGAAAAAAATACATATATGAGAGTTAGCATATCAAAGACTCAGTCATGATCTGTGCATTAAAAAGTTTGAGATATTCAATCAATTTTTCCCTCTCATATTAATTAAATAGTGATTTATATGACTACAAATTAATAGGAGTGTGTCATTCTTCTTGTGGGGAGGCCTCTCTCGGGCACAATCTCCCAGGCGTGGCTGCTCTGTTGTACACCAGAAGCGGATGCCTGGGAGAATATGCTCCCAGGCAGCAGGAGCAAGTCAGCTGGGTCTTTCTCAGTGTTTGTAGCTAGAGACACAACAGGAGATCACCAGGGGAATGTCTGCTGGACAAATCCATTTATTGATCAGAGAGGCAAGGCTTTTAAGGGGTTGCAGAAAGGGGTAGCTTGTTTATACCATATATGGTTAAAGCAGAAAAGGGGCAGAGAGAGGTAAGGGGTTGGGAAAACTATCAGGTGAGTGATCTAAGGAATGAGGAAGCTAGGCTTTGATGTGCATGGGTGTAGGGGTCCTTGCTTATCAGGAGGGTGAGGTTTGGCTATAGTCTTATTCAGAAGGCCAAGAAAAAATAATTGAGAAAAGGGACCTCTGATAGCATCTGTGTAAGCAGGAGAGCCATTTTTGGGAATGAGGAAGTAGGGTTATCAATGGCTAGCAGACAGAGAGGTGTTCTGAGGGCGGAGAGAAGATGGGTCAGGTATGATAACTTCTGGTAGCTTTTGAATAAGCAGACCATTTGGTTTAAAGACAAGGAAGTAAGCTATTGTATTGGGAATGCAGAGTCCCTCTGAGGCAGAGGGTCTGGCAGGTGAAGCTGAACCTGAAGGCTGTTCTCACCCATGCTCAATCTCTGGTAGAGGCTGACAGGAAGACCGTGTTCCTCAGGCCCCCATCTTTCAATGGGAGGTTCCACCACGCTCAACTATATCCTCACAGTTTTCCTACAGGAGTGTAGATAAACACCATTCCCACCACCAAAAGACTGTGTTCCATCCCATCCACCCCCCTCCACTACGGGCCCCATGAAGCCAAACATCCACCCTCATCCTCAACCCAGGGTTGTTACTTTGGTGCCTTACTCCAAACTTAGTCAAATCCTGCTTTTAGTTTCCCTTTCTGTTCTTCTTTCTCAACTTCTGTTTATGAGTGGGATCATCCCATACTCATCTTTATCTTTCTGACATAGCTCACTTAACATAATTCCTTCTAGCTCCATCCAAGATGGGTCAGAGAAGGTGGGTTCACTGTTCTTAATAGCTGCATAGTATTCCATTGTGTATATAGACCACATATTTCTTAGCCGCTTAGCTGTTATTGGGCACCTGGGTTGCTTTCAGGTTTTAGCTATTATGAATTGTGCTGCTTTGAACACATATATCTTTTTGGTTGGGTGTTATGAAGTCCGTGGGGTGTATCCCTAGGAGAGGAATTACTGGGTCATATGGCAGGTCCAGTGGCACATCTATATACAAATAATGTCAAGCATATAAATTATGGTGATGCTGTGTATGATACAGCAAATCCAAACAAAGGGATATTTCAAAGTTAACCCAACTGCCAAATAATGTGATTATAGCAATAACTATTTATTGCCTTCTTAAACCCAAAGATAGCAGGAACTTCCCGCTTCCTCTATAGAGCCTATATTTCCCCCAGTCCTGGAACCTCTAGAGTGGGGTTCACTCTCCTGCATGCTTCTCTCAATTCATACCAAATGATATTGGATTTGCCAATCCCAAACTTATCAACTCAAGGAGTACTACCTCAGCATGCTTCATTTCAGACTGTGTGCAGAGATGTTAGGCATGGAATGTCAACCTTTCAGACTCATTACTCGGGTGAGACCTTTCCTTTCATAGTATTCTCTAATTCCATCCCAGGTGCTTCACTTCCTAACAAAGTCCCAAAACCTAGATACAGACCAGGTCCCATGAGACAGAACATATGTTCACATGTGTCCATAAATTAGGACAAAATATATACCTGAAAGCAAAAGTACACAGCAGTTGGCAGTGAGTCAGTATAAAATTCATAATGAAATAGTATCCACTTAGACTTAGATACCCTCCTCACCTACTTCCTATTACACTTCCCTCACTCACTCCAAAGCTAATCTTATCAAAGCAAGGACTGCAAAAGTTGAATAAGGGCAAGAGACTGGCATACTTTAAAAATGACTCTTTAGTCACTATCAGGCCACCCCAGCAGCTGGGGCCCAAGTCAGGGAGTCCTGAGATTTCCAAACAGAAATGATGGGCCTACACCTCAAATAAATCCATCTCTCTCCATTGTTACCAGCCATTTCTATCAAGAACAACAAAATAGACCCCTTTGTGGGCCCCCATAGGACCTTGCCTTCAACGTGGATCAACAATGGTAGAGAATGGTCCATCCTCCAAAGGGAGGCTGGATAACATACTCTATGTTACATCTGAGGAAGATGGGTCCTGATATTGTGGGAGCTTGGAACATTCCTACTCATGACCACAGAATGTGAGCTCAGATCTACAGGGATGCAGAGGTCACATAGGCTCCTAAGCTGAATATGAACCACAGACCAAATCAAATTGATGGGGTTTACAGTCAACAATATTTATATCCCTTTCCCATATTAGGGAGCTACTCTCTTCCCTGTTGTGGTCCTTTTTCCAGCCATGACATCATCTCCCCAGACAATAACTTGGATCCACCTGCATATCAGATTTCAGGATCAGGGGGAAAAAATAGTATAGCCAAAGGCCCTTTGGAATATAACTAAAATGTGCCTATTAGCTATCTACAAAATGGAGGACCCCCCCCAACTCTTCATCTGTACTATTCCAGCCTTTAGGATTACGATTAGTCAACAATTTATTTCACTTTTTATGTTAACTCTCTTTTCAGCCACCAGGTTCCAGATGCTACCATGATGCCAACCGGAATTCCCTGGACAGAGAATCCCACCAATGTGTCCTAGAGCTCTGATACCCCACAACCCCACCCCAATCAGGAGAGAGAGAGGCAGGCTGGGAGTATGGATTGACCTGTCAATGCCACGTTCATCAGAAAAGCAATTACAGAAGTCAGACCTTCCACCTTCTGCATCCCACAATGACCTTGGGTCCATACTCCCAGATGGTTAAAGAATAGGAAAGCTATCAAGAGAGGGGATGGAATATGGAGTTCTGGTGGTGGGAATTGTGTGGAGTTGTACCCCTCTTATCCTATGGGTTTGTCAGTGTTTTCTTTTCATAGATAAAATTTAGAAAAGAAAGAAAATATAAATATAAAACAAAAATATAATAAGGAGAATAAAAATTCCCATTTTACATATCAAAGAACACTCTAACAGGACATTACACACACACATACACATGTAAAACACTGTCTAGTAGAAATAATAACAGGAGTTTTATCCCAGTTTGTGTGTGTGTGTGTGTGTGTGTGTTGGTTCTGCTTCTAGTTGTCTTTATTTCTGACAGCTTGAAGAATCTTGGGATTGATGTATTAGTGGTCTCATCTATAAAAGGAGATGGAACTTCCTCTAAAGCTTTCATCATAAATAACAAAATATGTAAAATTATAAGACAATCAATCTTTAGAATTATACCAGAAGAGGTTTTTCTTTGTTTTTCTAAGAGCTAAAGAAAAATTGAAAAAGAGAAGAAAAGAAAACATGTAGCTCATTAAAATAAAAAGATGTGACAAAAGGCTAAATCTTTCTACAAAGCATGTAAATAAACTATAAATCTAGCAGAAGAAATAACAACCTCTATAAAACAAAGGGTAATATAAAAGACAAAGCAAAGTTAGACCTATAAATTTACCAAAGACTGAAGACATACAACTAAAGACATTCTGAGAATAAAAAATGGTCAATAGGGCTGGCAAAATAACTCACTTGGATAGTATGTTGCCCCCCTGCATGACCCCAGTTTGAGCCAGGTCCCCACACTGAAGAAAGCATTAGTGCTATGACTACTTTCCCTCATTCTAGTTGCCTTTTAGTCTCTATACTGCTATCTGAAAGAAATAAAAAGATCAACAGCCTTCAAAATTTATCTGGCAAACAGAGATGTTGCTGTCTTTTAGATGAATTAATTATAGATCCCCTCTGATTAACAAAACGCCAAATACTGTAGGGATGCACATCTCATTAACATAGAAAGTGATATGATTTCCCTCATTAATACTAAGTGAAGATATACTCTGATATAACAAAGAGAACTAGATATATTTAATAGCATGTATTTCCAAAATGTATTCTAATTGCAAATATCTAGTGACAAAGTAGTATATAAGTAAGGTTTGGGCTTTTTGATGCATACTAAATATAAGTAGTATTCAAACAGTATTGATAAAAGTAGGTATTTCTAAGACCAGGAGTTTAAATAGGGGAAAGTTTTTGTAATTTTAAAAAGATTATAGATGAGAATGGAAAAAATGTATGTGTGTGATTAAAAAAAAAACACTGGGAAGGAAAACTTAAATTACAGAAAACTGTGTTATTATATCCTTAATAATTTTGAGGTCCAAAAACTGGGAGAAAAAACAAGGTTATTCTAAGTTTTGCTTACTTGTTTTATAACCATGCTCAGATCCACAGTCTAGACATTTAAATCAGGAATTGAGTTTAGGATATTATAAGTTCCCTCCTCTTTGCTATTCCCAAGGTGCCTCATAACAAGTAGGAATTTATCCACAAAACAGGAAATGAAACACTAAGTGTTGGAGAGAATGTCAAGAAAGAGGTGTGAATACAAACTGGTGCTATCATTGTAGGGAACAGAATGGAGAATCCTTAAACAAATACAAATGGAAATGCCTTATCATCCAGCAATACCACTCTGAGGCAAAGACATGAAAACACTAATTTGAAGAAACATATGCACTCCAAAGTTCACAGCTGCATTATTTACATAGCGAAAATATGGAAGCAACCTAAATGCCCATAGACAGCTGATTGTATAAAGAAATTGCGTCCTTTGGGGAAAATGTATGAAACTGGAGTTGATTATGGTTAATGAAATAAGAAAGTGAAGGAAAACTATCAGGTAATTTCATCCATGTGGAATACAGAGAGTTGAAACACATGAATTTAAAATAAATAAATAAATAAAATGGTGTATTGCACCAAAGTAAAAGACTGGGATTGGGGGGAGGGTTCAGGTCCTGGACAAAAGAAGAGGACCTAGCAGGGTCTGCACTGTTAGGTTGAATACTAAGAAATGTTACACATTTACAGCTATTGTATTTTATTTTACTGTTGACTGTAAACCATTAATTACCCAATAGAGAAATGAAAAAGGAAAAAGAAAAAGATAGTCAACCTATGTTTAAGACCCTGGGAGAACTATGGTGATTACTGTTGTGAAGGGAGGGTGGCACAGAACTTTGGTGGTGGGGATGGTTTAGAACTATATTCCTATTACCTTATTGTGAATCACTATTAAATCACTAATAATAAAAAATAATTAGTATTCAGTCTACAAAAATGAGTGACCTTCACCCCCACCTATTTATATTTGAGGATCTCTTTACTTATTTTTCTGAAAAAGCTAAATACCAGACCACTGTTCCACCTGACATATGTGTTCCTAGCACCTAAAACTTGAGTCACAGACATGTAAGACCTATTTGCTGCCTATGAGTTAGCTTTCCATCAGCATTCTGACCACTTTATAAGGAGTAGGCACTTGCTGCTCTCCTTCTCCATGTTATAAGGTAGATAAATTATAAATAGTGTGACTACTTCCTCTGAGGAAGTCTATTCAAAACCTGCCTTCAGTGAGAAGGATATTGTGGGTTATATTTCACCCAAAAGGTGAAACACTGCCTGGCACCTAGGTACCATTCATTTAGATAATAATCTGCATAGTCTTAATTTAAAATATCAATTTAGCTCCTCACTGTAAAAACATATTTTTAAGAAAACATTAGCTCATAATTTTCTTAGTAGTAAAGTCAGAACAATATCTAAATGACTAAACTAGATGAAAAAGTGTTTGACTATATATATATATATATATATATATATATATATATATATATATGGCATTTGATAGTGGTATATAGATGATACTAAAAGAATAACAGTTTACTCATTTCCTTTTATGTTCACTAGTGCAAGGCAAAGATAGTTCACACTGTATAGTGTCCTTTCAATTCTAATTAGAGAGTAGAAATATAGCTTATAAGAAACTAACTTCACATAATTGAAAGTAAATCACTAACTTCTTAATACAAGTAATACCTGTGGTAGGTAAAAATACTAATACAAATTATTGACTAAGTGTGACTTAGAAAGAAATTCATCCCATTGTAATGTAGCTGAACATTAAATGTTCACTAAATATTGTCTTTAAAAATAAGTGCATAATTCATTCTTGAACTCTTAAAACATACTCATTGAAATCCTGCATTAAGAGTATAATAGTTAAAAATTCTGCACTAGGTTCCCGGAAGATAGCGGACTGATAAGCTGCTAGTGGCTTGAGCTCTGACCACATCCTCTGGAAACGGTAAGATTTTCTGCCTTTAGTAGGCCAGTCAATAAGGGGTCCTAGCGGTGACACCAAGTAGGTGACTATAACTTAATTTGGGTTAGAAAATAGACTAGAAAAAAAGAGAACAAAATTTTTTTCTTTTAAATTATTATCGCCAAAGAACACCTTCTCCCCCCCTTCCCCCCCCACAACCAGTCCCTGGGGACCACCTCCTAGCAGGCTCCCCTGCTGAGCTCCTTTCTTTACCAAGATTCCTGTACCACCAGGGAGTATCATTCAATGTCTAGTCCCTTCTGAAACCTCTGGCCTTTTTTCTTTCTAAGTAGCCAACCCCCACCATAGCTAATTAAATAATTTTTAAAATTTTTTAAATAAAAAACTCTTTCCCTCCACCTCTCTTTTATTACTTTTATTCTTTTTTTTATCTTTTTCTTCTTTCTCTCTTTCTTTTTTTTCTTCTTTTTCTCATTCTTCTCATCCTTTCTTCCTTAATCCTACAGCTTCTTAAGGAAAAGAAACAGAAATGGAGGCATCACACTCCCATCATCATCAAAACAGCATGGTACTGGAACAAAAATAGGCATACAGACCAGTGGAACAGAATTGAAAGCCCAGAAGTAAATCCCAACACCTATGGGCATCTAATATTTGATAAGGGGGCCCAAAGGATTAAATGGAAAAAGGAGGCTCTCTTCAATAAATGGTGCTGGGAAAACTGGGTTGAAACATGCAGAAGAATGAAATTGAACCACTTTATCTCACCAGAAACAAAAATCAACTCCAAATGGATCAAAGACCTAGATGTCAGACCAGAAACAATCAAATACTTAGAGGAAAACATCGGTAAAACACTTTCCCACATACACCTCAAGGACATCTTTGATGAATCAAACCCAATTGCAAGGAAGACTAAAGCAGAAACAAACCAATGGGACTACATCAAATTGAAAAGCTTCTACACATCCAAAGAAACTATTAAACAAACAGAGAGACCCCTCACAGAATGGGAGAAGATCTTCACATGCCATACATCAGACAAGAAACTAATCACCAAAATATATAAAGAGCTCAGCAAACTTAGCCGCAAAAAAGCAAATGACCCCATCCAAAAATGGGCAGAGGATATGAACAAAACATTCACCTCAGAGGAGATCCAAAAGGCTAACAAACATAGGAAAAACTGCTCCAGGTCACTGATTGTCAGAGAAATGCAAATTAAGACAACACTAAGATACCACCTCACTCCTGTAAGAATGGCATACATCAAAAAGGACAGCAGCAACAAATGCTGGAGAGGTTGTGGGGACAGAGGAACCCTTTTACATTGCTGGTGGGAATGTAAATTGGTCCAGCCTCTGTGGAGAGCAGTCTTGAAAACTCTCACAAGGCTAGACATGGACCTTCCATATGATCCAGAAATTCCTCTCCTGGGGTTATACCCCAAGGACTCCATAACAGCCAACCAAAAAGAGGTGTGTGTACTCCTATGTTCATAGCAGCACAATTCATAATAGCTAAAACCTGGAAGCAACCCAGGTGCCCAACAACAGATGAGTGGCTGAGAAAGCTGTGGTATATATACACAATGGAATACTATGCAGCTATCAAGAACAATGAACCCACCTTCTCTGACCCATCTTGGACACAGCTAGAAGGAATTATGTTAAGTAAGCTAAATCAGAAAGATAAAGATGAGTATGGGATGATGCCACTCATCAACAGAAATTGAGTAAGAAGATCTGAAAGGGAAACTAAAAGCAGGACCTGACCAAATTGTAAGTAGGGCACCAAAGTAAAAGCCCTGTGGTGAGGGGTAGACATGCAGCTTCCTGGGCCAGTGGGGGGTGGGAGTGGGTGGGAGGAATGCGTCTCAGTCTTTTGGTGGTGGGAATGGTGTTTATGTACACTCCTAGTAAAATGTAGTTAAATAAATCACTAGTTAATTAATATGAGAGGGAGAAAATTTATTGTATGTCTTGAAGTTTTTTAAAAACACAAACTGAATCTTTTTAATATATAGGCTATATATTTGATATGTGGACTCTCTCAAAAGCCTAGACCAAGTAGATCAGAAGCAACCAATTGCACAGCTATATACAAGATACTGCGTACTGTACAGCAAACCCTAACAAAAGGACTTTTCAAAGTTAACCCAATTACCAAATAATGTGATGATAACATTAACTATCCATTGTCTTTTGGAACCCTAAGACAGCAGGAACCTCACATCTCCACTATAGAGCCCCTACTTCTCCCAGTCCTGGAATCCTTGGATAGGGCCCACTTTCCCGTATGCCTCTCCCAATTCATATCAAATAATATTGAATCTGCCGATCACAACCTAATCAACGCAACGATTGCCACCTCAATATGCTTCACTTCAGACTGTGTCCAGAGACTTCACGTGTGGAATGACAACCCTTCAGCTTCATTACTCGGGTGAGACCTTTCCTTTCATCGAATACTCTAATTCCATCTCAGGTGGTTCACTTTCTAACAAACTCCCAAAACCTAGATATACAACAGTTTCTGTGAGAGACAGCATATGTTCACACGTATCCATAAACTACTGCAAAATATATACCTGAAAGCAGAAGTATACTAGAGTTTGCAGTGAGTACCCCCCTAACACTTCCTCTCCACTATTCCAAGCTTTGGGTCCACGATTGCTGAACAATTTGTTTGGCTTTGTATGTTAACTCTCTTTTCAGTCACCAGGTTCCAGATGTCATCAGGATGCTGGCCAGGCTTCCCTGGACTGAAGACCCCACCAATGTGTCCTGGAGCTCAGCTTCCCCAGAGACCCACCCTACTAGGGAAAGAGAGAGGCAGACTGGGAATATGGACCGACCAGTCAATGCCCATGATCAGCGGGGAAGCAATTACAGAAGCCAGACCTTCTACCTTTTACAACCCACAATGACCCTGCGTCCATGTTCCCAGAGGGATAGAGAGTGGGAAAGCTATCAGGGAAGGAAGTGGGATATGGAGATTGGGTGGTGGGAATTGTGTGGAGTTGTACCCCTCCTACCCTATGGTTTTGTTAATTTATCCTTTCTTAAATAAAAAAAATTTTTTAAAATTCTGCACTAAAAAGACAATGTCAGGAGACTGAGATGACAGTCCACACATAGAAAGAAACACTGGAAAAAGAATTTTGATATGGACTAGTGAGAATGACTTATAGCAGCCAGGGAGGTTATTTGGTAGATAAGGTATCTGACCATCCAGCTTGATCCCAGGCACTGTAATGCCAGATCAATGCTCTATTTCTCATTCTCATAAGTAATAAGTAAATAATAGAATAAATATCCAAAAAGAGCGATAATGACCTACATAAAGAAAGCAGAAGATGACAAATATTTATGCAAATATGCAGAAAGGAGTGGGGGTGGGTAGTGGCAAACCTGGTTGCGTGTACATTAGAAAGCTCAAGGACCCAGGTTCGAGCCCCTGGTGCCCACCTGCAGGGGGAAAGCTTTATGAGTGGTGAAGCAGTGCTGCAAGTGTCTCTCTGTCTCTCTATCACCTCCTTCCTTCTCAATTTCTTTCTCTCTCTATCCAATAAACAAATAGAGATTAAAAGAAAACTTTAAAAAATAAAATATTTTTTTAAAATTATGGAGAAAAGGGAATTCTCGTATACTATTGGTCAGAATGTGGATTCGTACTGCGCCTACAGAAACAGTATGCAGAATCTTTAAACAAAAATAAAGGGAAATAGCTTATGATTCAGCAATACCACTTCTTGGCATATATTCAAAGGGCATATAAATCTCTATGTTCATAATTACTTTATTTACAATAGAAATGCAGTAGAAGCAACCTAAATGTCTACCAACAGATGACTTCATAAAAAAGTGAGGGGACATATAGTCAATGCAATTAAAAAAGATGTATTGTGTCCTGTTAGACAAAATGGATGGAACTTGAGGCGATTATCCTTATCGAAGTAAGTGAATAGGTAAAGGACAACTACTGAATGGTTTTGCACATATATGGAATATAGAGAGATGAAATACATTAACTTGAAAAAAAAAACAATAGCTAAACTACACAGTATCTCTAAGAGTCTATAAAAACCACGGTGGTTTTCAAAAAGAGACAATGTGTTGAGATGGGGTAGGTAGTATAGTATAATGGTTATACAAAGAGCCTCCCATGCCTGAGGCTTCGAAGTCCCAGGTTGAATCCCCTGTACCACCATAAACCTGAGCTGAGCAGTAGCCTGGTTAAAGAAAGTGAATATGAGTGTGATGGCTGTCGTATGGTACTATATCCCTGTAATTCTACAATCTTGTGCACCACTATTAAATAACACACGTGTTTTAAAATAAAGGACTGTCATCAAAAACATAAATAATATTCCTTAAAATTTAATAATAAAAGAATATGACTTTAAAATATGACAAAGGCATTGATATAAACCACACAAATAAAAAAAGACTAACAGATGAGAAACAATCACATAAAAGATGTTCTACATAATATTTTGTCTAAACTATGCCAATTAAAACAATGAGATACTACTAACTTGCTTATCAGAATACGAAAAACATGAAACCCTGTCAACACTAAATCTTTCAAAGATGTGGAATAACAGGAACATTCAGTCACTGCTGGTAGAACTCTAAAATGGTCCAGCTAGTTTCGGAAAAAATTGTAATTGCACTTCTTTGTATTTTGCTAAAGGAATGAAAATCTTACCCCCATACAAATACCTGCATATAATAACTTAATCTACATAACTTCTTCTTTTTTCTTTATTTTCCCTTTTGTTGCCCTTGCTTTTTAAATTGTTGTTGTAGTTATTATTATTGATATCATGTCGTCATTGCTGGATATGACAGAGAGTGAAAGGGAGAGAGGAGGAGAAGACAGAGAGGGAGAGAGAAAGATATACACCTGCAGACCTGCTTCACTGCCTGTGAAGCGACTCCCCTGCAGGTGGGGAGCTGAGGGCTTGAACCATGATCTTTAGCCAGTCCTTGTGCTTCGCGCCACCTACAATTAACACGCTGCGCTACCGCCCCACTCCCTATCTACATAACTTCTAAGCAAACAGCATGACCTACAGTAGGTAAATGGATAAACTGTATATGTATCCAGGCAATGCATAGTATTTTGATATAAAAATAAATGAATTATTATGCAATGAAAAGACACAGAGGAAGTTTGGATAATTAACGCTAGGTGAAAGAAATCAACCTGAAGACACCATAGACAATATAATGTAAATCATAACACATCCTAAAAAAAGTAAAATTAGAGATAATAAAAAGATCAGCATCTGCTGGAAGTGGGTGATGGTGGCAGTGGGTGTAGACTGGTGGTAATGATGAATAAGCAGAGTACAGAAGACTTTGGGGGATGAAAGGCTGGGGGGTACTGTGTGATTTATACTAATGGATGTATATTATACTTCTGCTCAAAACTATAGGTGCACAACACCAAAACCTTGAAGTACACTCTGAAATGTGGGTGATTATATTATGTAGATGTAGATCTATTGCTTCAAAAAAAAAACCGTGTAATTGTGGACAGCATTGGTAATGGAGATAGCCTTCTCTCTGTGACTACAAGGAGTATAAGAGAAAGCTTTGCACCTTTCTCACAATTTTCTTATAAACAGAAAAGTGCTTTAAAAATGTACAGTCTAAAGAAACTCTGAAAGGTGGGTCAATTAATCCAAAACAAGAATATCAATAAGGGAGTCTGGCGGTAGCACAAAGGGTTAAACTCACATGATGCAAAGCATAAGGACCTGGATTAAGGATCCTGGTTTAAGCCAGGCTCCCCACCACCCCCTGCAGGGGAGTCGCTTCACAGGCAGTGAAGCAGGTCTGCAGGTGTCTGTCTTTCTCTCCCCCTCTCTGTCTTCTCCTCTTTGCATTTCTTTTTGTCCTATCTAACAATGCGGACATTGATAACAACAACAATAATAACTGCAACAACAATAAAAAATAATAAGGGCAACAAAAGAAAAAATAAATATAAAAATTTTTTAAAAGAATATCAAAATAAACAAAAAGTTGCTGCCTAAACCTGTGATCAATCCACAAAATAAAAATAATTCATATTGGAAAGACAAAAGAAAAATATTTTTACTTAAACAAATAAATAAACAGCTCATTCAAGCAGTACTCGAATGATAATGAGACCTATATGCCCATTAAGTATGAAGAACTGCTACAAAATGAATTCTTCTAAGTAATTTCTTATTAGTTAATAACTTTTTCTCAACAAGAGTTGCATATAAAGGTTGAAGAAATAGCTGAATTGGTAGAGTACAGGACTTGGGATACCTGAAAATCTCAGATCCAGTCTTAGTGCTTCATAGACCATACTGGTGCCCTGAACACCTTACCCCTTCTTCTCATGTGAAACTCTCTCTCTACCTCAGAGGAAATAAAAATGTCACATATAAATAAGAATGTCCTTGCTTCCTGAGCCTGATTATTGGCACAGATAGGTAAGTGAGTAAAAATCAGTTTGCACCCTCACAGAAGTAGTCTATGGAGAAAAGATGGACAACAACAAACAAGATGATGAGAATGTGTCACAACGTAAACTCCCATCACAATGGGATGAATTATCAAGGATTTGCTCACAAAATACACATAGTGATACATCCCTAAAAAGTCACTTATGACTAGCTATGCAAAAAGGATTCTCTATGAAGCACCTATTAAGGACAGTTCACATCATAGAGTACAAATGAAGGCTCCAATTCCTGTTGTCAGTAGCCAGATAATCCATTATATAATATCCATGTTCAGCGGGGAAGCAATTCCAGAAGCAGACCTTCAACCTTCTGCATCCCACAATGATCTTGGGTCCATACTCCCAGAGTTAAAGAATAGGAAAATGTTTCCTATTTATAAATAAAAAAGTCAATGTTTCCTTTTTATAAATAAAAATTAAAAAAAAGAGAGGACAACTATTAAAAACAAAGCATCGGCTTTTTTGCTTTCTTCTCTATTCAGAATGAAGACATTCAGTTTTCTAATGCTGTATTCTCATTGGTGGACACTTTGGTTAGCGGCAGCAGAATGACTTGATCTGATTGTTTTTGATGACAGCTGTTTACAGGAATTTTAGCAATTAGTTTTTTTTTTTTTTAAGAGATGATGATAGTATACTTGGAACCACTCACTACATAACAGCTGTCAACAAGAAATTCAGAAGTAAATTATTCAAACATTCCATTCTCCTTTAATGACCATGAGCATGAGTGATGGTGAGCTTCTGTGAAATATAGACAGTCTCAGTTGTTTTGCCATGTAATCTGCAACATGAAAGACTAAGTAGGATTCCAGACAGATACGGAAATGATTTGAAAAGATGGCTAATGCTAATTAGAATTTAATATGGGCTATAGGAGTGACATTTTAAACATATGGTTATGAACACATAATTCTGAATGAGAAATATGTGAACTCATTGGCTTTAATTTAATCCCCTATGGAGGTCACCATTTAAAATCCATTTTTTAAAAAATATTTATTTATAAAAAGGAAACACTGACAATATACATACAACTCCACACAATTCCCACCACCAGAACTCCGTATCTCATTCCATCCCCTGATAGCTTTCTTATTCTTTATCCCTCTGGTAGTATGGACCCAGGGTCATTATGGGGTGCAGAAGGTGGAAGGTCTGGCTTTTGTAATTGCTTCCTCGCTGAATGTGGACATTGATGTGTCTATCCATACTCCCAACCTAAAGAGTTTCCATCTGTATATGTAAGTTTCACTCTTTCTCACCTTGCTGATCTGCAATTGATATCATTCTCACCAAAGTCTCACTCCTTTTCTCAGCATTGATTTGTTAGTTGAGTAAGGTAGCAAGGTCTCACATTCCAAAGGCTCTCAGGCAAGCAAGGCTGTATTTGCTTAGTAAGAATAGGTGCTATGTAAACAGAAAGTACCACTACCAGGCCTCAGCAGTACTTACTCTCCAAGGTTTTTTACATGTCATCAAAAAGAGCAACAGTCAAGTTTACTTTCTTTAATACTAAGAATCTTAAACAGGACGGTCTAAACTGTATCTGGCAAAGCAGTTCTCAGTTTCTTTAATATATTTCTCTGAACACAGCCCTCAAAACTTCAATTTGAACAATAATAAAAAATGGAAATAACAATTTGTGAGAGAACAGAACAAACTATCTTGTAATTTTTTTTTTCTCCTATGTTTGAAAGAGCCAGAGAAGCACAGAGAGTGCAGGAGACTACAACATCAACTCTTCCTTCAGTGTGGCAGGAGCAGGGCTCAAAGCTGAGTCAGGCATGAAGCAAAGCAGTGCACAGTACCCAAATGAGCTATTTCTCCCAACCCACACAAAGCATGTTTCATGCTAAAAAACCCCACTAATACTTTCCAAGCATACAGAATAAGATGTTAAATTGTGACTTAAACGCTTGCCCTTGACTTATAATCAAATTAAATTTATCATCATTGAGATACACAATGTTAAATAATATTGCTTAATGATGTCCACCATGACAAAATCCTATTAAAAATATGCATTATTTCCTCCAAACTCATTTGCTTTAAAACAAATGCTTTGTTAAAGAATCCAAAATATGCATTGTTTTTCTGCTACTGAGCATTAAGTTGCTATTGTAGTAGCAGTTAGCTGAGCTTTAGGTTTCATCAGATTGGAAGTTCAAAATAACAGTCAAGAGCACAGAGAGTTGTGGTTCAAGCTGTATAATTCCTTAGCCAGATTTCATTACTTCATGGCAGTATTACTGCTGGCCAAACTATTTAACTTCTCTGTGTCAGTTTTCTCTTACCATAATATGAGATAATAGTATAAGGATTGTTCCAGGTTTAAGTAAATAGCAAACTTGTATATACTTTGTACTTCTCCCTACTATGTTTTAAAGTCAACTCCAAGGAAAATTAACATTTTTTCCATTTGTTGCTATTGTTATAAAGGACAGAGAGAAATTGAAAGAGGAGGGGAACATAGAGAGGAGGAGAGAAAGACACCTGCAGACCCTGCTTCACCATTTGCAAAGCAACCACCTGCATGTGGGAAACCAGGGGCTTGAACCCGGGTTCTTATGCCAGTCCTTGTGCTTTGTGCCACTTGAGCTTAACCTGCTGTGCTACCACCTAGCCTTCACAAAATTGCATCTTAATAGATCAGATTGAGAATGTGAGGAAATGGAAAGTAATAAAACTGTTAAAACATGACCCCTCAGAACACCCACTGAGAACATTATGCAGTTATTTTTAATCCAATGGCAATAATATCAACATGACTGAATGGATTAGTATTCTTCCATTTTAACAGGATAGCTTCAAACTAAATATGGAAAGATTTACAGAATGCTTTAAATGAAAAGAAAGAGATCTGATTTGCGAATTTCAGGTCAATAATTTTAAATAAATTTCCTTTATTTAAAATATTTTTTTGCAATGTTTAACAGTAATGCAGTTTTAAAGTTTCTTTGTTTTGTACACATGCTTCAAACATGGTTCTGTAAACTTTCAGAAAATGTTAAAAGCAACAATGTTTTGATATAAATACAACAGCAGCCACAGACATGTAAGCAGACTCTGGATGAGTAATTACTATAGGTCTAATTGACTAAAATTGTGCTTACAAGAACAGACATAGATGAAAACAGCAATTTCTTTTACTCTTAGTCTTCACTTGAATAATTTCTGGAGGTAGACATTAATTACCTTTTTTTTTTTTTAGGAAAGTATAGGCCCAACTAATTTTCTCCTATGATTTTAAATTTCATAGATAAAAATTAAAACAACAACAACAACAAAAAATCTCTTAAAAGCTGCCTACTGAGTTCAAATTAATTAGCTCTGCTGTCCTAGTGACAGTAAGTGAAACAAAAATTATCTGTTTAAAAGAGTTAACTAGGGAGTTGGGTGGTAGCGCAGCGGGTTAAGCACAGGTGGCACAAACCGCAAGGATTGGCATAAGGATCCCGGTTTGAGGTTTGAGCCCACGGCTCCCCACCTGCAGGGGAGTCACTTCACAGGCGGTGAAGCAGGTCTGCAGGTGTCTGTCTTTCTCTCCCCCTCTCTATCTTACCCTTCTCTCTCCATTTCTCTCAGTCCTATCTAACAATGACAACATCAACAACAAATAAACAATGAAAAACAATAAGGGCAACAAAAAAGGGAAAATAAATACATATAAAAAATAATAAAAATAAAAAATAAAATAAAAGAGTTAACTAAGGACCACTGAACAAAAAAGGGCTGTAGTGGGGATAGCTATTATATGTACAAAGATTTTTATGAATGTTAAGGGTATAATTTTTCAAAAACATACAGAATATAAATATCCACAACAAAGATTTAAAAACAATTCAAAATTAGTAAGTATCTTTTCAATTCAGATTTTATCATTTTACTATGAAAAGTGTTTTCATCTTGTCCCTACCTGCAGGGGGGAAAGCTTCATGAGTGGTGAAGCAGGGCTGCAGGTGTCTCTCTGTCTCTCTCTATCTCCCCTTTCTCCCTCAACTTCTCTCTGTCTTTACTCAATAATAAAGTTTAAAACATTTTTAAAAAAAGAAGTTCTCTCACAAGTATAAAAACTAAGCATTATACACAAAGTTCAAAGAAATTACCAGTTTCTGATCTAAAAAGAAAAAGAAAAATTTAATTTTTTTTTTCATCCATTGTTCCTTATTTATTCATTCATTTTGCCACCAGGGTTATTGCTGGATCTCAATACCTGCAGTGACCCCAGTGTTCCTTTTTTTTTCCCCCTCTCTCTTTAATAAAAGATGAGAGACAGAGGAATAGGGAGGAGGAAACATACAGAGATAAGGATAGACATCTGCAGTACTGCTCCACTCCTTTTGAAGCTTCTCTCATGCAAAGGGGGACCAGGGACTTAAACCAAGGTGCTCATGCATGCTAACATGTACCCTGGGGTGTGCCATTCTTATTTAAACATATGGAAAAAATTTTAATCTGGGATAACTGTAATCTTCAGGATTCAATCTATGTTATTAAAATAAAGTATATAATACAATACGTATGTAAACAAGAAAAATGAAAGAGATTTAAGAAACAGTAAAAAAATATTGACTATTATCTTTCAGTGAGAAAAGTCCTCTAGATTCTTAGAGATTCTTTTCTTTAAAATAAAATAAAGAACACAAACAACAGGGCTGGGTGGTGGCACTTCTGGTTGAGCATGGTTGTTACATTGCACTAGGACTTGGGTTTGAGCCCCCAGTCCCCACCTGTGGGGGAAAGCTTTGCGAGTGGTGAAGCAGGATTACAGGTCTCTCTGTCGCTTTCCCACTTTATCATCCCCTTCCCTCTTGATTTCTGGTTGTGTTTATCCAACAAATAAAGATAATTTTAAATAAGTTTAAAAAGAACAAAAAGAGCCCATAAAAATCATAATAATTACAATGACCATCCTAAAAATAATAGTTTATATTACATGTACTATAATATATTTGCCTATAAGATATGTCAGATAACAGGCTTCTTTACTAATGCATGAGAGATGAGGAAAAGAGAGTAGATCTGAATCTTCTTAAATCTGCTCAACCAACATTCAACTATATACTTTCCAGGTTCTAACATTATCTAGCCATTTCCTCCTACACTGTTATTCCTATTGAAAATTTTGAGATTTTTCAGACTTCAGGATCAAGAAGGTTAAATGAAGTACTCAGAGTTTAAGACTGGTGAGTGACATAGCTGAAAATTAAATTTATGTCTTTCTGATCCACAAAACCTCTTTTCTGTCAATTCTCATGAAATCCAGAAAGGAAGTTAGTTATATGATTTAAATTTGTTACAGTTATAGGGAAGTGTTTTTATTTGTACTTTCCTATATTATAAAGAACTCCAACTGTTTTTAAAGAAAGAAGTCTAAAATTTGCTTAATTTATTTACAAATAAGCATATATACATTTATATAAGTCTATATGCTCATATCCCTGCCAATAAGAAATATATTTTCATTTATCAAAAACAAGTTTTATGTATATTTGTTTTCATTTCAGTTACTCTTTATACTAGTTAAAAAAAAGGCAAAAGAAAAAGACTCTATTTGAAACTTGATGTAGATGAAATTTTAACCATTTGCTCTTAACATAACGAGTAGTAAAACATTTTTGCTGACTTTGGAATAGTCCTTAGAACTTAAAATTGCCTTCTTCAAGGTACAAAGACCTCTAGTAAAATGTACTTTTAAAATTTTTTAACTAGTGCTATAATTGAATGACGAGAGAAACATATGAGCTAAGTTTTAGCCCTGAGAACTTTCACCAGGGAACTTAGTGGCTCTGCTCTAAATGGCACCCTGAGGACTACAGAGTAGAAAGGAGTCACCATGTATGCTTTAGTTATTAGCTACGAGTACTTAGGCCACAGGCCACTAACTGAGTCAAAATATCATGTCTATAAAAATGAAAGGGCACGACAGAAGAAAAGTCTGTAGCAATTGTGCTAAAGTCTTCCAAAAATACTACTAAACAAAAGGAAAGTATTTCAAATGTCTGTTTCTTTAAAAAAAAGTGACATCAGTATCTCTTCCCCCCAAAAAAATTTTAGGACAGGGGTAAATAGCGTAATGGTTACACAAAGAGATTCTCGTGCCTAATGCTCCGAATTTCCTGGTTCAGTACCCTGTCCCATCATAAACCAGAGCTGATCAGTGCTCTAGTCAGGAAAAAAAAAAGTATATATATATATATATATATAAAATTGTTTTTGATGTCTGGGAGAAAAACAGTACTTGGGAAACTGTATTTATGGAAGATAGATGTATTTATATAAATATATTTATAAATGTGTTTATGGAAATATAAAATAATAATAATAATAAATGTATTTATGGAAAATTAGAAAAGCAAAGGAAGTTAAATTATTATACTAGTAATGAAGAAATACCACAAAACCAGTTTTTGTCTTTCTATCATAAAATTTTAACTAAAAAATGGCCCTAAATATGCACATTATAAAAAAAAAAATCATTCCTGAGACATCAACAGACTCGAATTCAACTCCTAGCACTACACAGCAGAGATGAGCAGTACACTGGTAAAATAATAAATAAATAAATATGTACCAAGGTACACTAGAATGTGCTTTTCAATACAATTCTGTGACAGAAGAAAAAAAGGGAAAATCATGCTAAAAATTTTATGAAGTCTACAAGGCAACTGGTGCATTGTAAAAATAGTCTGATATTTGTTATAATCTGTGCATAAATTGTTGGTTTGTAATGTGAACTGCAATTATTACCCTAAAATAGATGAACTTTCTCCACAAATTGTTTTGGGGATTGTCACGTGATTTGGTTTGACTAATGGGTTTATTACAGAAACATGCTTCAAATAGAGACTTGAAAAGACCTTGCATATCTCATAATAGCTCTGTATGGTAAAAAATAAAGATCAAGCAAGTAGTTCCAACACTCTCCTATGCAAACTAATCACTGTTTTAACTATCGAAAATGTGGATAAAACCATTTTGCATCAGCAAGCTCCAGTCTCGGAGGTCTAGATCAGATCAGAATAATCATTTGCTGACCTACAGAATAGTGAATTTGATATATGTTTTTTTGTTGTTTTTGTTGTTGAATTTAAAAAATTTTTTTTATCATCTTTATTTATTTATTGGATAGAGACTGCCAGAAGTCGAGAGGAACGGGGAGACAGAGAGGAAAAGAGATAGAGAGACACATACAGCATTGCTTCACCATTGCATAGCTTTCCCCCTATAGGTGGGGACAAGGGGCTCGAACCCGGATTCTTGAGCATTGCAATATGTGTGCTAAACCAGGTGTGCCACCACCCAGCCCCTTTTGTAGAATTTTTTATCATTTTTTTATTATTGTACAATAAATAATTACTGCCATAGAAAAACAATTATATTTTATGAAGAAATAAAAATAATGTTGTTTGAATATTAAGGATTCATCAAATTAGTAGTTTTCTAATTGTGCACATTAAGAGATCATTTTACAATATAAAAGCTTTTAAAAGTATTAATAGCACTATATATCATGGAAAATAAAGCTGGAAGTCATAAAACTCATACTGGAAATCCAGCCTTTGCTATTCAACTATCAATCAAAATTATTTTGAAAAATCTTTGTCAACATGGGAGGTTGCAGTCAGTATTTGGAAATGAGACTATTTATCCAACAAGAAAAATAGTACTGTTTACAAGAAAGAAATCTTCCAACAATCAAACTGTTTGTGGTAAACAAGCCTTCTCTTGTGGTCTTTGTGTTGCTTAGAGTTCCACATGACATCTTTTAAGGACAGTGAAATTTAAATTTTCTCTAATTACTGAAGTGAAAATTAATCTCCAGTAGTGAAGAAATTGTTTTGCCCAATGAACTATTCAATAGCTTTTATTCTCAAAATAAAAATATAAATGAACTTAAATTGTACTTTAAAATCTTAATCGTATGGCTTTTGGCACCTATCATGCATATATTTATATTTTCATTGAAACACTTTTGGAAACTTTCATTTTTAATAATATTCAATTTTTAAAACTACCTAAATGACAGTTATTATGTAACTACTAATTATTCTGATTGAATAACTTATTCAAGTCCATGTTTTCATTTCCTACCATTTACAGTGTCAATCTTTAAAAATAAAACTTTTGGATTATTTACTCCTAAATTTCATTACCTCA
The DNA here is from genome assembly GCF_950295315.1 of Erinaceus europaeus. Lineage (NCBI taxonomy): Eukaryota > Metazoa > Chordata > Mammalia > Eulipotyphla > Erinaceidae > Erinaceus > Erinaceus europaeus. The sequence continues at coordinate 137,314,520 of NC_080164.1, forward strand.
TACTTTTCAATGTGCTCTCTTCTAAATTTCCAGTGTCTTCCTGTGATTCAAGAAATTAGCAATTTTGCTAAATACATCTCTAGGCCCCATGAGATGCAAACTCCCATTACCTAATATTTTCTATAGAACAGTTTGTTTCTTATAGGAATGTATCTCTAAATTCTTTGAATGTATCTCTATTTTTATTTTATGCAAAAGTATATGAAGAGGAAAAACAATGAGACAGATAGGCTCAAATATATAATGCATTTGAGATTCTTTAGTCATAAATTATTTATGAGTTTTTATGTAGAAAATTTACACTAATAGTTTTCAGTGTAAGCTATAAATTCAAAAAACAACAATGACAAAATAACTTAATGAAGTGTACAAGAAAGTATCTTTATCATCACTATAGCAGCCTTAGCTAAATCCCTCAAAATGTATTAACTTTGCCAGCATTACATAAGTGTTTTCAGAATTGGAGTACCATAAGTAAAGTACACAGAAATAAATTTACAAATAATTTGAATAAATTCTATTTATTAGTAGTATTTACTATCTGAGGAAATATAAATCAGGAAGAGGCAATGGGAAGTGTGTGTAGGTGAAGGGGGTGAGAATGAATAAACTCTCTTAGATAAGGAATTCAAGGGTGGCTTGGTTCCCAAGGTGACTTTTACAGAAGAGACTATGAAATGAGCATCATTCCACATGCCCTATGTCCTTTCTTGGCACTCTAGGTTTTCTCTACCTACTAGACATGAGAAATTTACCTTGATTTTTCTTAGCAATAAAGTGATTACTATGATAAAAAGTGCTTTTCTTATAGCTAGCTGAAGCTATAAGAAACTCACTTTCATATTTTAGTCATCAGGATCCCAATTGATTGCTCATATGCTGCAGTGAAAATATTCTCATAGGGATGAAAGGTGCACCAAATGAGTACTGACCTTAAGCATTCACTGCCTCATAGCAGACAGCAGCAGTTGGTTAATAAGATCAATCACTCTATCACTCCCTGAACTATATGCAACTAGGTTTGGGAAGAGGCACTTCTGAAGTTTGACATGGGATAAATTTAGTATTTTTGAAATTATTCTCAGTGCAAGCATACATAGTGCTACTGGTAAGGATCCTATACTGGGTACATTATACTGCAGCTTCTGAGTTTCCCAATGACAACTCATACCCACTTTCTCTCTCTCTCTCTCTCCCTCCCTTTCTCCTTAATTAATGTCTTTTAGTTTTTACTTTATTTTATTTCTAATTGGTAGGACAGAGAGAAATTTAGAGGAGAGGGGGAAATAGAGAGGGAGAGGGAGAAGGAAAGGAAGAGGGAGAGAGGGAGGGAGAGAGGGAGAGAGGGAGAGAGAGGGAGAGAGAGAGAGGGAGAGAGGGAGAGAGAGAGAGAGAGGGAGGGAGAGAGTGAGAGAGAGGGAAAGAGAGGCAGAGACAGAGACAGAGAGAGAGAGAGAGAGACCTATACTCATAAATCTTTATCCCTGTAGCTGTGGGGCCAGGGGCCAGGGGCCAGGGACTTAAACCTGGATCCTTGAGCTTGGTAACAAGTGCATTCAACAGGCTGCACCATCATTTGGCCACAGAAACTTAATGGTGAACAAATGAGCTTTATTGCTGTATTTTCCCTTCAAATATTTACCTTTATTTATTTGTTGGATCAACAAAATATATGAAGTCTTGTAACTAGGTCTGGGGAGATAGCTCCGCTTCCCCAGAGACCCACCCTACTAGGGAAAGAGAGAGGCAGACAGGGAGTATGGACCAACCAGTCAACGCCCATGTTTAGCAGGGAAGCAATTACAGAAGCCAGACCTTCCACCTTCTGCATCCCACAATGACCTTGGGTCCACACTCCCAGAGGGATAAAGAATAGGAAAGCTATCAGGGGAGGGGTGGGATATAGAGATCTGGTGGTGGGAATTTTGTGGAGTTGTACCCCTCCTATCCTATGGTTTTGTTAATGTCTCCCTTTTTAAATAAATAAATAAAAATAAAAAATAAGTAAAAATACCATATGGGGGCCAGGTGGTGGTGTACCTGGTTAAGTGCACACATTAAAGTATGCAAGGACGCAGGTTCAAGCCCCTGGTAACTATCTGCAGGGGGAAAGCTACACAAGTGGTAAAGCAGAGCAGGTGTCTCTCAGTGTCTCTCTATCTCTCTAGATAGTCTCTCTATCTCTCAGTGACCCCCTCAATTTCTCTCTGTCTCTATCCAATAACAAATAAATAAAATTTTCTTTTTTTTTAAATTAAAAAAAAAATTTTTTTTTAATATTTATTTTATTTATTTAGTCCCTTTTGTTGCCCTTGTTGTTTTATTGTTGTTGTTGTTGGATAGGACAGAGAGAAATGGAGAGAGGAGGGGAAGACAGAGAGGAGGAGAGAAAGATAGACACCTGCAGACCTGCTTCACCGCCTGTGAAGCAACTCCCTGCAGGTGGGGAGCCGGGTTCGAACCAGGATCCTTATGCCGGTCCTTATGCTTTGCGCCACCTGCGCTTAACCCGCTGTGCTACAGCCCGACTCCCATAAATAAAATTTTCTAATAAAAAAAAGAAATGTGTGTTAAATTGCTGAAATTGGGGGCTTTGTGAGAATATCTAGCACTTAGCATTTTCCTAACACAGACTGATCCTGCATATATTAACATTTTAGACATAAGGAACTTAAGTACATCAACAACAAAAAAAGCATTTTCTCTGTGCCTAAATATCTTAAAATATTTCAATAAACAGATGTCACATTATAGACAAATCACTAATGCTGATTATATGCAAACATTCTGCATGCCACTAACTTCACTATCTTTAGTATTTATTTATCTTTTATTCTTAGGAAATAAGGTTATTACTTCAAAAAATAAAGGGCTATACCCTCCAATGTATTTTGTTACTCACGATTTAAAGCTTTTCATTATTTTCCTTCCACCAACAAAGAGATAGCAAGTTAGATGAATAAGCTGGTTATGTAGAATGTTTACTTATATTTTTAGCAAGAAAAAATGAGAAAGACATATATGATATGCTCTAATGCTTGGCATTCTTACAGAACCTTCCTAGAATTATTGTCTTCAACAAGCACTTATGACTATTTCTATTTTAGTCTACCAGATCATTGATGCAACCAAAATGCAAAGTTCTGCCCCCACAGGGCTGAACATAATTTTCCCCTTCCTATCATATCCTTTAAAAATGAGTTCTTAAAGGATATAAGATTTCAGGCTTAGGGAAAACAAACAAACAACAACAACAACAAACACTAGTAAAATCACAGGCCCTTTGGAATATAACTAAAATAGGCCTACTAGCTATCTACAAAATGGAGAACCTGCCACCCCCCAACTTTTCATCTGCACTATTCCAACCTTTAGGTTCATGATTAGTCAACAATGTATTTGGTTTTATATGTTAACTCTCTTTTCAGCCACCAAGTTCCAGATGCTACCATGATGTCAACTAGACTTCCCAAGACAGACAACCCCACCAAAGTCTCCTGGAGCCCTGCTTCCCCAGTGCCCCATCCCACTAAGGAAAGGGAGAGACAGGCTGGGAGTACGGATCCACCTCCCAACGCCCATGTTCAGCAGGGAAGCAATTACAGAAGCAGACCCTCCACCTTCTGCACTCCACAATGATCTTGGTTCCATACTCCCAGAGGGTTAAAGAATAGGAAAGCTATCAGGGGAGGGGATGGGATATGGAGTTCTGGTGGTGGGAACTGTGTGGAGTTGTACCCCTCTTATCCTATGGTTTTGTCAGTTTCCTTTTTGTAAATAAAAAATAAAAAATTAGTGCTTATAAGATATGACTTGTATAAATTTGAAAAGTAACATCTAAAGTGTACTTTGCTAACTTACCCTAGGGCAATCATTGGAAACAATCCTCTAGAAATAAAGAAATGATGCATTATTTGCATAAACTTAAATTTTAGAGTGGATTTTAGGAATATAACAATTTTCTCAGAGAAAAGTTTCAAGTCAGAGTTTACAAATCTTCATATTAAATGTTTATAACATAGATCTCCCTACACTGAAAATTGAATCAAGTCCTTTTAAAAAAATGACTTCTCAGAGAAAGTCCTTTATCATTTCCCTGATTTTTATGCCTGTAAAAAATGTAATTCTAGTAGCAGAATTTAACACATATGCTTCCAGTAATTGTGAATTCATCTTGTACACCCCTGTGACCTTATAAAGATTCCTAACATTACCTTTCATGATCAAAATTGCCTTTTGTGCAGCAACAAATGCTGGAGAGGATGTGGGGACAGAGGAACCCTTTTACATTGCTGGTGGGAATGTAAATTGGTCCAGCCTCTGTGGAGAGCAGTCTTGAAAACTCTCACAAGGCTAGACATGGACCTTCCATATGATCCAGAAATTCCTCTCCTGGGGTTATACCCCAAGGACTCCATAACACCCAACCAAAAAGAGGTGTGTACTCCTATGTTCATAGCAGCACAATTCATAATAGCTAAAACCTGGAAGCAACCCAGGTGCCCAACACCAGATGAGTGGCTGAGAAAGCTGTGGTATATATACACAATGGAATACTATGCAGCTATCAAGAACAATGAACCCACCTTCTCTGACCCATCTTGGACAGAGCTAGAAGGAATTATGTTAAGTGAACTAAGTCAGAAAGATAAAGATGAGTATGGGATGATCCCACTCATCAACAGAAGCTGACTAAGAAGATCTGAAAGGGAAACTAAAAGCAGGACCTGATCAAATTGTAAGTAGGGCACCAAAGTAAAAACCCAGTGGTGAGGGGTAGGCATGTAGCTTCCTGGGCCAGTGGGGGGTGGGAGTGGGCGGGAGGGATGGGTCACAGTCCTTTGGTGGTGGGAATGGTGTTTATGTACACTCCTAGCAAAATGTAGACATATAAATCAGTAGCTAATTAATATGAGAGGGGGAAATCAATTGTATGTCTCAAAGTTTCTCAAAAGACAAACTGAATCTTTTTAATATATAGGCTATGTATTTGATATGCGGACTCTCTCAAAAGCCTAGACCAAGTAGATTAGAAGCTTCCAATAGCACAGCTATATACAAGATACTAGGTACTGTCCAGCAAACCATAACAAAGGGACTTTTCAAAGTTAACCCAATTAACAAATAATGTGATGATAATATTAACTATCGATTGTCTTTTTGAACCCTAAGACAGCAGGAACCTCACATCTCCACTATAGAGCCCCTACTTCCCCCAGTCCTGGCACCCTTGGATAGGGCCCACTTTCCCGTATGCATCTCCCAATCCAAACCAAATAACATTGCATCTGCCGATCACAACCTAACCAAAGCAACGATTGCTACCTCAACATGCTTCACCTCAGAATGTATCCAGAGACTTCACGTGTGGAATGACAACCCTTCAGCTTCATTACTCGGGTGAGACCTTTCCTTTAATAGTACACTCTAATTTCATCTCAGGTAGTTCACTTTCCAACAAAGTCCCATAACCTAGATATACACCAGTTTCTGTGAGAGAGAGCTTATGTGCACACGTATCCATAAACTACTGCAAAATATATACCTGAAAGCAGGACTACACTAGAGTTTGCAGTGAGTACCTCCCTAACACTTCCTCTCCACTATTCCAAGCTTTGGGTCCATGATTGCTCAACAAATTGTTTGGCTTCATATGTTAACTCTCTTTTCAATCACCAGGTTCCAGATGCCACCAGGATGCTGGCTAGGCTTCCCTGGATTGAAGACCCCACCAATGTGTCCTGGAGCTCAGCTTCCCCAGAGACACACCCTACTAGGGAAAGAGAGAGGCAGACTGGGGGTATGCACCGACCAGTCAATGCCCATGTTCAGCGGGGAAGCAATTACAGAAGCCAGACCTTCTACCTTCTGCAACCCTCAACGACCCTGGGTCCATGCTCCCAGAGGGATAGAGAATGGGAAAGCTACCATGGGAGGGGGTGGGTTATGGGGATTGGGTGTTGGGAATTGTGTGGAGTTGTACCCCTCCTACCTTATGCTTTTGTTCACTAATCCTTTCTTAAATAAAAAATTTTAAAAAATATTGCCTTTTGTAAAATAATTAATTAGTTAATTAATTAAATAAACAACAATCACCCTACATATTACACATCTTTCGTACCTGGTAAGTGTTTGCTTCACTATAATTTCTTTGAGAAAGACAGTTAACTAAATGTATCTAAAGTAATCATGGGCAATGTATGCTTATTTTATTTTATATTTTAAAACCAATTGCTCATGGGCTATTTTTTAAATTCAACTCATAAGCTTGAGGGTTTTAAATTGATATATTTGTTATCATAATGTTACACATTTGAAAATAACATGGGGCATGCCCAGGGAAAGAACTGATTAAGACAGAGCACCAGATGAAAGTAGGTTGCATAATCAGTACAGTAAAAAGGGGACTCGGGGAAATTTTCTAAAATAACGAATTACAAAAAAAAAAAAGTGAACTAAGTTACATTTTTAAAGGGTGAGAGCAACTATTTAAAATTTAATCTCCAAAATCTTGATAGCTTTACCTATAAATTATGTTTACTTCTTTATTTTTAAGTGCTAAACTATTAAGTACTAATAGACATGGGAATTAATTAGGTACATATAAATGACTTTATAGAACCTTTATTATTTTACATGTCTTTATTTATATGTTTATTTATTTAATAATGGATAGAGACAAAGAGAAATTGAGAGAGGAGGAGGAGATAGAGAAAAGGAAAGTCCTGAAGCTTTCCACCTACAGGTGGGAACCAGGGGCTTGAACTCAGGTCTTTGTTAACGTGTGTGCTTAACCAGGTATGTGACTGCCTGGTCCCTGATTTAACAAGTTTTTATGATGTCCAAAATAGTATATAAAGCTAATTGTAGTTTCATGACTATGTATTTGCACATATCTGCAGAAGTAGAATTTGAATACATATGGGTATGTATTTCTCTGGGAATACTAATGAGTATATTGTAATCTCAACATTAAACAACATGGACTTCAGGTTTCTATGTCCATGTAAAACTAGTAAACAGTCAACCAATAAGAACACTGTTAATACAACAAGGAACACAAAGGCAAAAATAAACCAGTGGTACTACATCAAATCAAAAAGCTTTTGCATAGCAAAAGGAAACCATCACCAGTATAGAAAGACAATACATTGAACAGGAGAAGATGTTTATATGTCATATACCACAATGGCTAAAAACCAAACATATAAAGAGTTCATAAAACCTAACAAGAAGAACTAAACAGCCCTACCAAAAGAATAGGGAGAAGACATGAACAGAATAGAATGTTCACTGAAGAGGATATCCAGATGGCCAATAAACATATATAAAAATGATCAAAAGTCACTGAGTCTCAGAGATATGCAAATGAAGACAATAAGATATCACTTTATACCAGTGAGAATCCTTAGAAAGGAGAGAAACAAAACTATTAGTGAGGATGTGGGGGAAAAGGAACCCTTCTATACTGCTCATGAATATAAATTGGCTCAAATCCTGTGAGATACAGTCTGGAGATTTCTTTTGTCTTTTAATTTTCATTATCTTCATTCATTTATTGGATAGAGATAGTCAGAAATCAAGAGGGAAGGGGAAAATAAAGAGCATGAGAGATAGAGAAATGCCTGCTGACCTCCTTCACCCATTTGTGAATCTTCCCCCCTGCAGGTGAGGACTGGGGGCTTGAACCCTCATCCTTGTGCATTGTAACATGTGTTAACACAGGTACATCACCACCTGGCCTCTGGAGATTTCACAAAATGCTGAAAATGGGCCTATCCTGTGAGTCAGCAATTTCTTCCTAGGAATCTATTCAAAGAAAACAAAAAGCACCTATCCAAAGAGTTCTTTGTACAACTATGTTCATAGAAGCACTATTTTAATAGTCCAGAGATGTACAAAACTTAGATGCCCCACCATAGATAAATGGCTAAAAAGTTGTAGTACATGTACACAGTGAAATATTACCCAGCTACTAAAAATGAAGAAGTTTTCTCCTTTGCTTCAGCTTGGATAGAACCTGAAGGAATCATGTTAAGTGAGAGCAACCAGAAGGAGAAAGACAAATTCTAGATGAAAATTTTTAATAAATTAATTTTATTATCTTTATTTATTTGACCGAAAGAGCCAGAAATTGAGAGGAAAGGGGTGATAGGAAGGGATAGAGACAGAGAGGCACCTGCCATACTGTTTCACCACTTGCAAAGCTTCCCCCTGTAGGTGGGGACTGGGGGCTTGAACCTGGGTCCTTGCACATTTAAACACTGCGATCAACCAGGTGTGCCACCACCCAAACCTGAGACTTAATTTTTTTTATCTTTAGTTTTTTGGTTTTTTTTTTTTTTTTTTCATTTTTAAGTGGAACTTAAGAAACAAGGGAAGAAGCTACAAAGCAAGGCTAGTGAAATCACTCACTTGGATAGTGTTCTGCTTTCCATGTGTGTAACACAGATTTGAGTCCAGCCTAGCATCCACCATTCTTCTTCTTCTAGCATTTGCCCTTCTTCCGTAGCCAGTCAACAGCATCAGGTTGAGCCTGATGTAAAGTTTCGAGACCTCCTTTGAATCTGGAGAGGTGGCAGTCGTTGACTATGTGGGTCATAGTCTGTCTGTAGCCGCAGGGGCAGTTCGGGTCGTCTCTGGCTCCCCAGCGATGGAACATAGCAGCGCACTGGCCATGGCCTGTTCGATAGCGATTGAGGAGGGCCCAATCATAATGTGCTAGGTCAAAGCCGGGTTGACGCTTGCAGGGGTCTGTGATGAGGTGTTTGTTCTTTACCTCAGCTGACTGCCAGCTCTGTTTCCAAGAGACTGGAACAGAGAAGTTCAGTGTAGGCGTAGGGGACCAGATTGGGTGACGAGATGTCAAGCGTTGAACAGGGTGGGCAAAGATATCCGCGTATATTGGCAGGTCCGGTCGAGCGTAGATGTGGGAAATGAACTTAGATGATGCCGCATCCCGACGAATATCTGGCGGGCCTTGTTGCTAAGAACTGGCAGCCATGGAACCAGGGTGGAACTGATGGTTCCAGAAATTATCCTCACCATAATGCATCCACCATAAAGCATCCACCATAACGATGTATATCATGTATGGTGTTGTGATTTCTCTCTCTTCCCCGCCCCAACCCCCCCCCCCCCCCGTGTGCGTGTGTGTGTCTATGTAAAACAAAAAGATAAGGGAGGGTGAGGGAAGGGTTGAGAGAGGGAGAGAAAGATAACACACAGAGTGAAACTTGAACTAGACATTGCAACACTGAGAGTTGGGTACAAGGATGGAGTTGTGGAAAAGGGTTGAGTAAGTATCAGGGATGTAATGCACTAGGAGGATCTATGTTGGTGGTGGGAATGAGGTGCAGATACCCATCCCACAGAGATGTGTACTTATACCTATATGACAACAACCATCTTGTAAATCATTTCCTTAACAAAAGAATATTTTTTAAAAAAATATTTCCGTCTCATTCCTAGCATGATTTCCTTTATATAATAGAGTATGTCTACAGAAACACAAATAAATAAGCACTATCATGCATTCTAACAGAATTATTAAATTATAAAGGGAGAGCGAAAAAGGGGTAGAGAGATTTGAACCCCAAAACTATTGCTTATTTCACATTATTCTTTCTTTTATTCCTTTTTGTTGCCCTTTTTTTATTGTTGTAGTCATTGGACAGGACAGAGAGAAACAGAGAGAGGAGGGGAAGACAGAGGGGGGAGAGAAAGACAGACACTTGCAGACCTACTTCACCTCTTGTGAGGTGACTCCCCTGCAGGTGGGGGCTAGGGTTTGAACCGGGATCCTTACGCCGGTCCTTGCACTTTGCACCATGTGCGCTTAACCTGCTGTGCTATATACACAGTGAAATACAAATGGTCTATATACACAATGGAATATCACTCAGGTATTAAAAAATTTCCAGCCCATTTTGGATGAAGCTTGAAGAAATTATGTTATGTCAAATAAGTCAGAAGCAGAAAGAAGGATGAATATGGGATGACCTTATTCATAGGCAGAAGCTGAAAACATGATCAGAAAAGAAAACATTAAACAGAGCTTGGAATGGAGTTGGTGTATTGCACTAAAGTAAAAGACTCGGGATAGAGGGAGAGGTTTCAGGTCCTAAAATATGAAGACAGAGGACCCAGTGGGGATTGCATTATTATATGGACAGGTGGGAAATGTTATGCATGTAAAAACTATTGTATTTACTATTGAGTGTAAAACATTAATGCATCAATAAAAATAATAAAAAGAAGAAGCATACTTAGGTATAATTATCATTAAATTGAATCCCCAGAGTCAGGAAAAAGTGAAAAAGAAAACTAAGAGAATAGGAATAGTATGTTTACTTTTTCAAAGGACCTCAAATCCTTATTTAATGTTTCCTTCTATAAATATCCAGAGTGGTGAGAATTGACTACTTTATTCCCAAACTACTGAGTATTTGTAAAATAGCTAACTTAAATAGTCCCAATTTTAATATTAAGAAGGAGAGGAGAGTCTATACTTTTCATGATATTTCTGATCCTAATTAGGCTTTGTGGCTTCTTAAAATAAAAAAATTTTTAAAAAGTTATACTGAAACATAACTGGTTATTAATACCTGGAAAGAGTTCTGAAGTTTTCAGAACTTCAAACCTTTCCTTTAGACCTAATGGTTTCATTTTTCACAAAATTTCCTAGTGGGTTTAAATATGCAGCTGATTCCCCACCGTGCTGGTATATCATTAAAAGGAAATATTGGTATGATCCTATAAACCCTTCTAAAAATTATTTTAATTACTAATTTAAATAGTGTATGGGGTAACTGCTCCTGATGTATTCAATCAAGATGTTTTCAACAATGATGAAAAAATGAAAGTGATAAAATTCACAAGGATAAGACTTCCTTCTTTAAAAATTTGCAAAGGAGTCAGTAAAATAGTTCATTTAGACAGTGTGCTGTTTTGTCATGTGCATGACTCAGGTTCAAGCCTAGCCCCTACTGCATTGAAGGAATCTCCAGTGCTGAAATCTCTCTCTTTTTCTCAATCTTTCATTCTGTCTCTCTCTCTCGCCCACCTCCTCCCACTGCATCCCCTGTCTTTATCTAAATATTAAATTAAAAAAAATAAAATCCTATAGAGATTATTGTGTGAAATACCTTACTTATAGTAAAGAAAATCTGCAAACTTTAATACCAAGTTGAAAGGAATGCCAAAGGAGTACACTATTGAGTTACATATTTTGTCAATCTAGTGATATATTGATACTCAAAATACTGCTTCATCTACACATATAGATGGGCTACTAAATGAAAATCACTTTGAAGAAATACTGATAATTTTACTTAACATTTATATATTATACACTTTCATACCTATTTGTCATTTCTACTAAATGCTTATCACTTTTTTTTTAATGTTCAACCTAAATTTCTGCATTATCTTTGGAGAAGTGAATAGAGAATTTAAATATCTTTTTACCATCATTCTTTAATTTTCTGCCAGAGATAGATTTACTTGACTGAACATATGCTGTCATTTTTAACCATGTACTTCACCTGACACTTGGACTATTTCTATTGATATTTTCAGAACTATTTTCAAAGCTAAGAGGTGATCAAATTTTTATATGGGACTGTAAAACAAGAAGCTAAGTAGAGAAGAAAGACTACATATGTGTAATAAGATTTGAGGTTCTGAAATCTAGAGAAGTAAAAATGTTTCTGGTCTCAAAGGTACACTTCACAAGTTTTAAGTGTTTTTTCTAGACCAGAAATCTTTATAGAGTTTATTTAAAATAAATAAGTGGAACAAAAATAAAAAAGAATGTAAATATAACATACATATTTCTTTATTATATGCAGCTAATATAATATAAAGACATAAGGGTCAGAGAGGTAAGTAGTGGTGCACCTGGTTTAGCATACATAGTATTATGCTCAAGGGCCTAGGTTTGAGTACCCTATACCCACCTGCAGCAGGAACGCTTCATGAACAATGAAGAAGGTCTGAAGATACCTCTCTCTCTCTCTCTCTCCCTCTCTCTCTCCCTCTCTCTCTCTCTCTCTCTCTCTCTCTCTCTCTCCCTCCCTCCCTCTCTCTTCCTTGCCTCCAGGGCTATTGCAGGGGCTCAGTGCCAGTGCTATGAGTCCACTGCTCCTAGCAGCCATTTTTTTCCCCATTTTATTGGACAGGACAGAGAGAAATTGAGAAGGCAAGGGGAAATAGAGAGGGAAAGAGAAAGATACACATCTGCAGACTTTCTTCACCACTTGTGAAGCATTCCCATTGCAGGAAGGGAAGGAACTGGGGGTTCAAACCCAGATCCTAGAGAGGTTCCTTGCTCTTAGTACTATATGTGCTTAACCTATGAGATAAAAAAGCATTATTTTATCACATCTCATTTGCCTTATATAGGAAAACTACATTACAAAAATCCAGAATGAAATCTTTTATTCAGCAGTAGAGGATAATGAAAAAACATGCAACCCTAAGCCATAGTAACTCTTTAGTATGGAAGTGTTACTCATGTGGAAAAACACAGATTTTTCTATCCTCATTATGAGCCTTCAAGGCAAGAATTTTAATTCTAAACTGCTCTGAGAAGCAAGGAGCATGAGGTGCATTATTCAAAATTTAAATCAGTCTGCTTCAAAGATTTCAAAACGTGTTCTAAGCCTACAAGAGAAGGTCTAAGTATCTGAGGAGAAAAGAGTGGTTACTAACCAACGCCACAAAAGCAGTATAATTTTGGAACTTCAAGAAATAGGTGTTTTTGTTACTACAGAAGAAATGGGGCCTTGCAATCCTGTTGCTTTTCCAGGAGTTCAGTTTCACACCTCCCTAAAATAGGTGTTAGCTTAGATCAGCCACCAAGTATCATCTCCCTTCACCACAGAAGTACTGCTTTTTTCTTGAAAAGTCTACACAACTATTGAATATTTCATTTTGGTTTGCTTTATTCCCTTATAATTCGGATGTTTTTCAGTTTAATGTCTAAAAACAAATTTAATTTTTAAGTTTTGCCAATAAATGAAACATCATTTTATAATAAATACCAGTATTTTGCTTTCCAAATAAACTACTTATAAAAAGAGACTTATATAATAAAACTGAAAGGTACAGGGTCTCATTTAACCTTGGATCATTTACTTTAGATTTAAGCATCAGTACTGTAATCAGTAAAATGAAACATTTATGACTTCTCTATATCTCAGATACAAAATAATGGGGTTTCAATGGAAAGAAATAAAGAAATATGGGTAGGAAATATAATCTACTTCTTTTTTTATTTATTCCCTTTTGTTGCCCTTGTTGTTTTATTGTTGTAGTTATTATTGTTATTGGTGTCGTTGTTGGATAGGACAAAGAGAAATGGAGAGAAGAGGGGAAGACAGAGAGGGGGGAGAGAAAGATAAGACACCTGCAGACCTGCTGCTTCATCACCTGTGAAGCAACACCACCCCCTCCCACTCCAGATGGGGAGCCAGGGCTCAAACCAAGATCCTTACACCATTCCCTGTGTATCATACCATGTGTGTTTAACCCGCATTGCTACCACTGTCCCCCAAATTCAACATTTTTAATAGTGGAGTAGTATTCCATTGTGTATATAGACCAAACTTGCTCTGTTGTTGGACACCTGGGTTGCTTCCAGGTTTTGGGAATTATTATGAATTGTGTTGCTATGAACATAGGTATACATAATTTTTTTTTTGGATGGGTGTTTTCGGTTCCTTAGGATATATCCCCAGGAGAAGAACTGCATGGCCATAGGATAGGTCCACTTCTATTTTTCTGAGAGTTCTCCAGACTACTCTCCACATGGGTTGGACTAATTTACATTACCACCAGTAGTGCAGGAAGGTTCCTTTGCCCCAGCAGCCTCTCCAGCATTTGTTGTTGCTATCTTTTCTGATGTATGACATTCTCACAGGAGTGAATTGCTATATCATTGTTGTCTTTATTTGAATTTCTCTAACAATCAGTTACTTGGAGCATTTTTTTCACATGTCTGTTGGCCTTTTGGATCTCTTTGGTAAATATTCTGTTCATATCTTCTTTCCATTTTCAGATGGGGTCAATTGCTTTTTTGTCGTTGCTGTTGTTGAGTTCAGTGATTTCTTTATATATTTTGCTTATTAGCCTTTTGTCTGTTGTATGGCATGTAAAGATCTTGTTCCATTCTATAAGAGGCATCTTTGGGTGGTGGTTTCTTTTGCTGTACAGATGCTTTTTAATTTGATGTAGTTTCATTGGTTTATTTTTGCTTAACTCTCCCTTTAGCATTTTTAAAAAGACTTCAAGACTTTTTGAGAAAAAAAAATACACATATGCACATATACATACATTAATAATAAATACACCATACATACATATCATTAAAAACTCTCTATGCAAAAGAAAATTGTTTTTATCATGTGGCAAAATTAATTGCAAACATATACAGTTTGCATGACTTTTTCCTACAAGTGTGATAAAACAGATATTTCAGTTCTAGAGAAATTGGGGTCAGTAATGTACTTTAATGTCAACAAATATTAGGGAACTATTACCCAACAACTTGGGAAGTAACATTTCTCTCAGAGTTAATCACATTAACAAAGTGAAGAGACTCAAAACTGTCATACAAAATGACTTGTTGACTATTCTTTGGTAAATTTATTAATAAAAACTATAAATGAATTAAAATTTGTGGCTAATATTTAAGAAAGCAAGTTTAGCATTGCATCTGCAGCATAAACTCAGCCTTTCCAGGGAAGAAAAAATACAATTATGCTACTAAATGGGAACAATGTTATTATAGGGCTAGAGAGACAGTTCTCTGGGTAAAGAGAGTAACTTGTCATGAGTACAAACACCAAAAGAGAGGCATATAACGCTGGAAAAGTGTATGATGTTATGATGTCTTGACAGCTCTATCTGAATGAAACAGTGGCCCAGATCAGTGAAATCGTGTATGCCTGAGGATCTGATTTTACACATACACAAAGAAGTTGTTAGAGTATGGCAGAGATAGGAACTTTCATTTTAAAACCTTATTAAGTTTATTAGCTTATTATAAGAATTTGTACTAACCCTCTATCATCTAGAACATTAGAAATATCAAAGTATTTTGCTATTACATTCTAAGTTGATTATGAAATGTTGGCACCATTCATTTCCTGATTTATAAGTATTTCAGAGGACTCCTGGTTTATTTACCTTCAAATTCATGAGCTCTCATGTTTCAAAGTTTCCATGTTAAGGGACATATATTTTCTTTTTTTTCATAAATATTTTTCATTTCTATATGAGTATATTTTAACATATTCAGTAAGCCCACATTTATTAAAGCATTACTATAATTGTGATAGCATCACCCATAAATTCAAAAACAACATACTTTCTTTCATAGTTTATTACTTACTAAACATTTCATCCCACATACTTACATATTTGCCAGATGAGAAATCCTAAGATAAAATATATGTACTGCATAATTAAAAACCATCACATCGGCTAGGGAGACAGCTTAATGGTTATGCAAGTGTACCTTCATCCCTGAGGCTCCTGTGGCCCCAGGTTCAATCTCCAGAACCACCTTAAGCCAGAGCTGAGCAGTGCTCTGGTCTCTCTGTACCTCTTTCATTAAAAATAAATAAAATATATACTTCAATTTTTTTTCCATCAGTTCTCATATTTATGTGAAAAAGGTAATCGATCATTAGCACTGCACATCTATACATGTTTGGGGGTAAGCAAATACTCACGCACACACACACACACACACACACACACACACACACACACATGGATTTTGTGTTCAATAATAGTGACAGGTACACAATGTTTTTAAAGTTAATCCTCCTGATAAAATAGTATACATTTTAGCTATAGATCACATGGTAATACAGTTAACATGAACTTCTGAATTGATACCTAAAATCGCAGCTGTACTGTTTCCTGTATTTTTAGAATCTTATTTAAACTTTGTGCTTTAGTTCCTCCGTCAGTGAAATAAGGATGATAATAAAAGGAGAAAGACAAAGGCTCAAGCCTTAGCCCCCCTCCTGCAGGGGGAAGCTTCTTAAGTGGTAAAGCAGAACTGCAGTTGTCTCTCTCCCTATCTCCTCACTCCTTCTTTATTTCTCACTCTTTTCAAATAAGTCAATCAATCAATCAATAAATAAAGTATTATAAAAAGTGTTGTTTTAATTTCATCAGGAATTAATACAACACAAACCAAGATCTTGTAAACTGTAGAAAAGAAAAGAAAGAAAGAAAGAAAGAAAGAAACCCATGCAGTGGTACTGATATAAGCTGAAATAAAACTTTTGAAGGAGGTGAAAGAACTCTTTTTTTTTTTCTGTCTCTTTATGTTCCTGATATTAAAAAAAAAAACTATTATAAAATACTATGGGAAAGGAGAGAAATAAATCTTAGATGATCTGTTCAAATAGAAAAAATATCCATACTGTATACATTTAACATTTCTATGTATTAAAAAGTCTAAAAGGGTATGTTTTTAATGCCCAGAGTCCATGACCTTTGAGTTTAGGAGAATTCAAAACAGATAAAGCAGAGTAATAGCTATGCCTCCAAAAAAATAACTGCTAATTTGTCTGGTACTTTCTTTCTGAAAAACCTACTCATTTTAACTTGATTATAAACATTTATCTATATCAACATTAATTATCTAAAGAGAGACATACACACAAAATGAGTAGTCATTACATTGAGTAGGATTTAACAGAAATGAGTATGCAGGATTTCCCTGCAGTGACAGAAGTATTGACTCATAGTGATTGATGGCTGCTCATAACCTGATAAATTTGTCCCTGGTCCATACCTGTAGGGAGGAAGTTTCACAAGTGGTAAAGCAGTGCTACAGGTCTCTTCTCTCTCTCTCTCTCTCTCTCTCTCTCTCTCTCTCTCTCTCTCTCTCTCTCCCACTCTCTTTCTTTCTCTCTCTTTCTCTCTCTCTTCAACCCCATTTTTCAAAAATGTTCTCCCTCCTCCCCTTCCTCCCTCCTTTCCTTTAATTCCTCCTTCCCTGTCAATTTCTCTCTCCCTCTATCCAATAAATAAATAATGTTTTAAATTACATGGTATATATAAATGCTTTAATGAAGCTATATAAAAAAATGAATCCATTGAAAGAGAGGTTACAGACGCCCAAAAGGCACATAGAATATAAATCCACATAGAGAGAGAAATCATGAAATGAGCAAAACTAACTTAGGTTGTTATAAATTTCCATAGAGATAATAAGGAGTAGGATGGGAGAAGACTGGTGCACAGCACAAGGTACACATCTGAGGTAGACTTCTGTTTCTTCATATGCTTGTTATTTGGATGAGCTTGCTTTGTAGAAATTCACTGAGCTGTACATTTATGTGCAATTTTAGTATGCAGACTACAACTTCAGCAAATGTACATGCATATATATACATATGTATGCTCATGAATTCATGTGCCTTTTCAATTTAAAAAAGTGTAAACAACTTATGTAAAGTAGGGCTGTTATACCACCTGTTTAAAGATGTGTCATGTATTCAGACTTTCCACATTTAGATGGAATGCTTGTGCAATTTAAAGAAGGACTCCAGTAGGAGTTTTTTTAAGTTCATTACTTAGAATCATGCTAAAATGTACTTGTTGGGAGTCAGGCGGTAGTAAAGTGAAGAGCAGGTGGTGCAAAGCGCAAGGAATGGCAAAAGGATTCCGGTTCGAGTTCCCAGCTCCCCACCTGCAGGGGAGTTGCTTCACAAGCAGTGAAGCAGGTCTACAGGTGTCTATCTTTCTCTCCCCCTCTCTTACCCTCCTCTCTGCATTTCTCTCTGCCCTATCCAACAACGATGATAATAATAACTACAACAATAAAACAACAAGGACAACAAAAAATAATAAAAATAAATATTAAAAAATGTATTTGTTTACTATATAAGACACAGAAGTCAGAACATATATGGAATTTGGAAGCAAAGTGGTCTACTTGCTCAGTCATCTACCAGGTCATTATATATACTGTTATTAAAAACTCTCTGACAAGTATAGACATGAAATAAAAGAAAGCAACGAAAGTCATTCAGAAAGCAGAGCTAAGAAAAAAAATACAGAGTCATCACAAAATTAGAGAATATGTTTATATTTTGTTTAAATTTTAAATTTATTTAAACATTAAAAAATTATAATGAAATCAACAGAAGGATTTGACTTCTAGAAGTGCACATTTTACTAAAGGCTATTGCTAATAAAGAAAAAATAATAATGTAATTCATGTTCAGGTGCCACTAAGAAAATGTAATTGATAGTAAGTGAGAGAGATTGGATATTCTGACAATATATAAATGTGTTCTGGCATTTTTGCAAGGCTTTTAGTAGGATAATGAAAGAGAAGTGAAAAAAAATATTCTGAGAAAATCCAGGGGTAAGAATAGCATGAAAACACACTGATGTTTGACAGCTCAGGATTAAGGAGATACCAAACTAATGTAGTTGTACTGGGGAAGAAAAAATCTGGAAATCAAACGTCACAGCCTTATAATCTAGATCTTATACCTAACTACCATTATGAAACTTCTAGCTGAAAAGTAAGCAGCCTGACTCAACTCTCACCAAGGATTATAAAAGAATACTTAATTTATTGGTTTCTCTTTTTTGATAGTATGAAAGAGCATTACCATCATTTTATCTCCAGTAGAAAAGATGTAAGAATGCTATCTCCGCTGATTGCTACCAAAAGAGCATAACTGTATCATTCTGTTGATAACTTCTGTCAGCTGATCAAAATTTCATACAAACGACTTACGTTTAGCTAGATGTTCCTACTAAATTCTTTAAAATCCCCCTAGACTCAATATCTGATATAACATACCTTAGAACCATGCTTTAACTGTGGACTCAAATAGTGACCTCTACTATCAAATAAATACTTTCTTGTTTGGATAATAATGCCTGATTATTTTTTTAGTCAGTAGATTCAAATTCTCAAATCTTCACAGTTAACATGTCAACAATGTGTTCATTTACATTTATTCATCCATTCAGTTTGTATCCAAATACAAAACAGAACTGCATTTTTTTCTTTTTAAAATTCAAAAGATTTTATTTTGTGTAAGTGTGATGTAGTGCACTGAATGGTTACAAATGCAAGCAAGACTCTGTCTCCATGAAGAATTAACTATTGTTTTTTTCTGTCAAATGACAATTCTTACTTGAGATTCCACCAGCAGGATTTACACAAATGAGTTACTAAGGGTGCTTAACACGTTTTTACTCTACAGATGTGTTACTTTATAGTCATATTCCATATAAATCAGTAATCCCAGATAATCCATTGTAACTTTTTTGCAATAATTATAAGATTAAAGGCTTATTTTGGAAACCATTAATAATATTATTGAAAGGATTGAAACTATTTTAATGAAAATCATAGATGAAAGAGCCAGTGAAGTCAATATTTCTGCTACATTTTAAATGAAAAGCTAATCACAGAAATTCACACCCTTCTTCAACCAATACTGCAAATAGATTTCAAAGAAATTTTTGTTGGTGATGTGATAAAAATAAAACAAAAATATAGTCACAGTGTCCATAACTTGTCACTCATGAAAGATCATTCCTGAGAGATTACAGGACCCACATAAAATAAAACAAAAGACGCAACTATTTTAGGAATAATATCATAGAGTTTAGATATATGTGGAGTTACATTAAAAACATAACAGTAAGGGGCCAGGTGGTGGCACACGTGGTTTAGCGCATACATTATAGTGTGCAAGGAGCTGGGTTTAAGACCCTGGTCCCCATCTGTAGGTTTCTTTTCCCTTTCCCTCTTAACTTCTCTCTATTTCTAATCAAAATAAAATAAATAAATAAATAAAGTAAAATTTAAAATGTAAAATAAATGTATTTAAAGAAACATAACAATAAACTTATTTCAAGAATCAAAGGCAAACATACTGCCATTATAATCAGTTCTTGCTTTTATACTTAAATTGTTTAAATTTATGCTCTGTGTTCTCAATTTTAAGAAATGTTTAAATAATAGAGGGAAAGAATGCCTGGATTTAAGTATTAAAGAAAAAGAAAATTCATTTTTTTGTTTAAAAATTGCACTGTGGAAAGTAGAAAACATACTTAACGTGAATGACTCAATGACTTCTAAGTAGTTATAGTAAAAAAATGTTTAAAAGCTATTTAATATTTATCTAAGTTATCAAGAAATTATAGTATGATTTAAAGCTTAATAGCACTGATTTCTCTATACCAGTCTTAAAAAAAATTTATTTATCTTCAGTGAGAGAGGGAGGGGGAGATGTTGGTCTGCTTCTAATTCTGCTTCTAAGACCCCTTCTGTTTTGATCATCATGTTAGGTTCCCTTGCATTGCTTAAAGCTGTGGTCTATTTACATAATCATTGTTTTGCAATGAGACCTGCACTGGTTTAATCCCCATTGGTTTAATCCCCACTGGTTTGCATGCTTTTCTCCTTCTCCCCACCCCCTATTCTATGTACTTCCTATTCCTGACATTTCCACCTCAGAAGATATAAAGGACAGAATTTTCTAGTGAAAAGAGATTGACTGATTGCACTGCATCCCCACTCATCAATAAAGATTGAACTGCATCCCAGCTCAGCCATAAGTCCCTGGTCCTCTGTCTCCCGCCCACGAAGCTAGCCAGGCAGGGAGAGAGAGAATGAGAGAGGGAGAAACCAGAGCAATGTTCAGCTCTGGGCTGAAACTGCAACTTTAGAGATCTCAGGCATTAAAGCCTGATGCAGTATATCTGTGTTATGGTCTCACGAGTCTTTTTATCTGAAGATCTTATTTGTTTTACTAGCAATACTGCATAATTAATTAAATCAATACATTCAAGGTAGCTAAAATGTAACCAAAATCTGCTTAGGAAAACTGAAAAAAAAATAGTGGATGGGGAAGTGCTCAGGTGGTAGAGCAGACTCAATGTTTATCTAAAGCTCCTGGTTCAATCCCTGGCACTGCATGTACTGGAGTAATACCTTAGGGGTTTTGTTTGTTTTATTTTGTTTTTAATCTTTCATAGAAAACTTTTTTCCTCAAATACAATAAATATTTTTTAAAAAAAAATGAAAATAGCTAATTTAGTATCTTATCTAGTTTCAGACAACACAGGCCTAGTTTCAGACAACACAGATTATATCATGATACAATACCTAATGAAGCTAAATGATTTTCAATAGAAATTATTAGATTACAAGGGTTATACATTTTCCTCAGTCTTTTTCGTAAGTTCAAGTCTACATGAGAGTTATAGTTGAATATTAAAATATCACTAAAATCATTTTAAAACAGAACGTAGTGTTTTAGAATGATCAAAGTTTGTTCAATATGCCACTTAAATACATGTTGAGAGTTCACATTAAATGCATAAAGAAAAGACTATTCAGTATCTTCTTACCTTTGAGACATAATTTTATAGGCATCTGGCAGATAGCATCGTATATTCTCCATCTGAGCAGGGTCAGAGTCACAAATTTTGTCATCAGTTCTCCCATAGTTGGCACTTTCAATCATGATGACATCTGTACCTGGACAACGGAGCTCTATGGGGTAACTCTCACAGGAGAGCTCTCTGCGGACCACGGCCATTGGAATTGGGGCACGGCTGAAAGCTAACAAGAAGAGAGAAAGAAAATAAGTCATCTTTACTACAAAAACAAGTATATGTGTTTGCTTTTCCAGTATTTGAAATAAACTAATACCAAACAATAAAGTATAATTTCAACTGAAACAGAGTATCCTCACTTTGTTAACTTTTTTTTTCTTTATAGGGGGATTAATGTTTTAGTCGACTACAGATTTTTTTATTTTTTATCTAGCAATAAAAATTATTCTAGGGATCTGGAGGAGGTCACAGGGTGGATAAAGCACTGAACTCTCAAACATGAGGTCTCCAGTTTGATTGCTGGAATTCCAGAGCAAGAGTGATGCTCTTCTCTCTCTCTCTCATTCTATCATTAATACATTTTTAAAAAGAGGGGGAGCAGGTGATAGCACAGCGGGTTAAGCACACCTGGTGTGAAAGCTCAAGGACTGGCTGAAGCATCCTGGTTTGAGCCCCTGGCACCCCAGTTGCAGGGGTTGGGGAGTGTGTTGCTTCACATGCAGTGAAGCCAGTCTGCAGGTGTCTATCATTCTTTCCCTGTCTGTTTTCCCCTCCTCTCTCAATTTCTCTCTGTCCCATCCAGTAACAACAACAGCAATAACAATAATAATAACAACGGCAACAAAAATGGGAAAAATGGCTTCCAGGAGCAATGGATGTGAGGTGTAGGCACCCAGGAAGGCAAAAAAAAAAAAAAAAAAAAAACAAAGAAAGAAGGAAGGAAGGAAGGAGGAAGGAAGGAAGGAAAGAGGAAGGAAGGAAGGAAGGAAGGAAGGAAGGAGGAAGGAAGGAAGGAAAGAGGAAGGAAGGAAGGAAGGAAGGAAGGAAGGAAGGAAGGAAAGAGGAAGGAAGGAAAGAGGAAGGAAGGAAGGAAGGAAGGAAGGAAGGAAGGAAAGAGGAAGGAAGGAAAGAGGGAGGAAGGAAGGAAGGAAGGAAGGGAGCAAGGGAGGAAGAAAATTTTGGGACTGGGAGGTGGTGCACCTGGTTAAGCACACATGTTACAATGCACAAGGACCCAGGTTCGAGCCCTCAGTCCTCACCTGCAGGGGGAAAGCTTGAAAGTGGTGAAGCAATGTTGCAAGTGTCTGTCTCTCTCTCTCTCTCTCTCTATCTATCTCTCCTTCTCTCTCTCTTTCTCTCTCTTCCCCTCCCCTCTCGATTTCTGGCTGTCTCTATCCAGCTAATTAAAGATAACTTAAAGATTTAGTAAGAAAATTTAAAGAAATATTTCTTTAAAAATTCTCTAGCATAATGGAAAAACAAACACTCTAGGTTTAGCGCAGGTGGCGCAAAGCACAAGGACCGGCATAAGGATTCCGGTTCGAACCCCGGCTCCCCACCTGCAGGGCAGTTGCTCTCTGTCTTCCCCTCCTCTCTCCATTTCTCTCTGTCCTATCCAACAACGACAATAACAATAATAACTACAACAATAAAACAACAAGGGCAACAAAAGGGAATAAATAAATTAAATATTTTTAAAAATATATTAAAAAAACACTCTAGGTTTTCTGAAATGTTGATTGCACATCAGATAGCACATCGTTTTAGTAAAAACTAAACATCCAATTTCTTGTCAGGGGTAACTATGCATATACACATGCATGTATTTGCTTTTTAAGTAAGTCATCAAAAACAAATTACACTGCTGCTGGATATACATTTGTTGTTTACCACAATGGCAAAATTTAAAGCAATCTGTAATATCAACTTTAAAGAGAAAAATAGAGACAACAGAAACGTTTTTCAAGGGTTGGTTTAATTGTTTGTTTGAAACAGGGGTCTTGCACATGTGTAATTTCACTGCTCTGGGTCAATTTTTCATTTAGAGAGACAGAAACACCATAGCACATAAGGTTCCTATGTGGCACAAGGACTCAAACCTGAGTTGCGTGCATTGCAATGTAGGTGCCATGCCCTGTAAATTATTTCTCTCCAGACTTGATGTGCTTATTATTTTTTTATGAGAGAGAGATGGATGGATAGACAAACAGAATCACACCAGAGTACCACTTTAATCCAGCATATGCATATCTAGGATTGAACACAATAACACATACATGAATTCACCACTCTCCTGGAATACAGTTTATTTTTAAAATTTAGATCTTTTGTGAACATATGAACTTCATTTTTATATAGAATACCATCTTTTTATATCAGGAAAAGGTTTCTAAATTTAAGATAATCAGTACACAAGAAAAATAAAATATTTAATAGCAAATACTCAAAATGCCTTTAATGAAATTCTAAAGTGCTTACCTACTGTCAACAAGAGAATTAATTAAAATTTACATATGTGAAACCTGTATCTTTGCTATGAAAGCAGATTAATCTGCTAGAATATACAACATAAAGTACTTATGTAAGTATATGTGACTTTGCTGATAGCTTTTTTACTGTACATTAACAATGAAAGTAAATGGGAGGAGGTTAGAAAGAAAGTCAAAAATATTAGTGGGGAAACAGGTTATTTTACTGAAAGCATTTCCACTTGAAACTTAACAGAAAAGTATTGATTTGGTTTAGAAGAAATTGAAAACAATATTAACTGTCACTGTCTACAAAATTTTGGGAAAAGTGTAACTGTCCTATTCACCCCAATGCATCATTTCTGACCAGAACATTTAAAATTCTTTAACTACACTAACTCTTAATTCTGTTCTGATTATCACTGAACAAATCCTTTGTTTTCTCTTACTTATGCTTATTATTTCTCATACACAGGAATCTAGCCCAAGTTGATTATAGCTGCAAGTTGATTATAACATTACAATAAACTTATATTTATCTGTTTAATAAGAGAGAAACAGGTTGGCAGATCATATCAGCTACACATAGTGATAGGGATGGAATCCAGGGGCCCATGCAAGCAAAGCATGTGCTCAACTGCTGGTCTACTTTGTCAACCACTGTAACATTTTAAAATTTTTATCATACGTCAATATTTTGACCAGAAAGCCTCAAGAAAGAGAAATAAAGATTTATTTTTTTCATTTATTTTTCGATAGAGACAGAGAGAAATTGACAGGAGGGTTAAAAGATGGAGAAAGAAAGATGCCTCCTGCAACACTGTTCACGAAAGTTTCTTCCTGCAGGTAGGGGTCAAAGGCTTGAACCTGGGTTCTGGATATTGTCTGCTCTACCAAGTGACTGGTCTCAACATAATGAATTTTTTAACTGAGTAAATACTCATTTCATTATTAATCCTAAAATAAAACGTCTTTGTGAAATAATCACTGAGAAATTAGTTATTTAAGCTTAAAGTTCTTTTAATAACAAATTTCCAACTTCATGGTTAAAGACATGTTCATTAGTGCATTTAGTGTAATTTTCAGTAATAGAATCAATAGGAGAGGCCAGGTGGTGGCACACCTGGTTGCTGAACACAAATGTTACAATGTGGAAGGGCTCGGGTTCAAGGCCCCGGTCCCCTCCTGCAGGGGGAAAGCTCTGCAAGTGGTGAAGCATGGCTGCAGGTGTCTCTCTCTCTCTCTCTCTCTATCTCCCCTTCCTCTCCATTTCTGGCTGTCTCTATCCAATCAATAAATAAAGATAATAAAGAATATTGAAAAAATAGAATCAAGGATAAGCAAAATGTTATGAGCTGAAAAGACAGTTTTATAATTTTAGTGAATGTAAAAGTTTTGTTATGGAGCATTTTATTTATCTTTATAAAATGTGCTCTACATCAGAATTTCACTGAATATTTTAGAAAAAAATGTTGAACATTTTTAAGAGACAGTTTGTTGCTTAACTTTTGTATAATCATAAAAGAATCTAATTGAAACTGTTTTCAAATATTGAAATGATCTTATTATATTTTGTTGACTTAACTAAGTTTAAAAAAAGTAACTTTAGTAAAGAAACCGAATAATCAAAGCACACAGTCAACATATTTGTTTTACAAAATGGACAATTTGGCTGATTAAACTCATCAATCAACTCTGTCACCACACACATACACAAACACAACCTTTAATTTAAGTCTTAACTGTCAAAATAGGATTTAGAATCAGATACCAGGCAGTTTTACAAAGTCAACTGAAATGTGAAGGAAACAACCCCCCCCATATCTTGTATCTTTATTGCTTATCTAAGAATTATTTGAAAGTCAAGGATATGTCAACTATTACAGAGAACCAGAGTTTATTTGCATATGTTTTCTTTCACCTAGCATATAGCTGCATTTGTATTAATAACTCAGTGATAAATTGTACTCTAAAATGATGATTGCTTTGTTTCAAGAGAAGTATTACTAAATATATACCAGTCATAGAATTATCTAATTATTTAATTGAATTATTTTCAATTATATTGTAAATTTTTAAATTAGCAACCAAAGTCCATTTTTTAAAATCACCCGGTTATGGCAATAATGGGGGAAAATAACCCTAAGATATATAAAATGTCAACAATTTAAATGCACACTAGTTAGTGAAGCTATCTTGTATGTTGAATCAGGGTAATATTGCTTTGAATATTTTGAAAGTGCTATGGAAAAATTGTTGGTCATTACGCTAGGCCCCCTGCATCTGCTTAACACTGTGGTCTATTTACATAATCATTGTTTTGCCTGAGACCTGCCCTGCCTGCAGCATATTAGTTTAATCCCCACTGGTTAGATGAAAGCTTGCTACTTTCCTGCTCTTTTCTTCTCTCCACCCCCTATCCTACCCATTTCCTTTTCCGACCAGCCACTTCCGCTTCAGAAGATACAAAGGCATTTTTCTCCGATCAATAAAAGCATTGCATTGTGTTCCCACTCAGCCATGAGAGTTCCTGGTTCCTCTCTTGAGTCGCTGAGTAAGCAGCAGACTAGGTTGGCTCCGATCGAGTTCTCTCCAACCCAGAGAGCATGTGACCGGGAAGAAATACCCTCAGGCTACCCCGGCAAAAATAATTTGTTGCTCAAAGTCACATTCTTATGCTCTTTCCTATTTTTATCTAATGAGGTGACGAGATGAAGGCACTAATTGAACATGGAATTGATATCTGATCAATAAAATGTAAATCTAGTAATATCTGATAAGATGCTATACTTTAAAACAACCCACTGACCATAGGACTAAGGAGGCAACAGTGAAAGTAAGCTTAGGAAGTACTTAAGTTCAGTGAAGAAGTTTTTCAGTTTGACCTAGTCCCATTGGTCTATTTATGTTTTGGTTTTACTTGCAATTGGATTTGAATCAGTGAAGATGTTGTAATAGTTTAAATGGAAGAGAGTTATGCCTATATGTTCTTCTAAGCATTTGATGGTTTCTAGTCTAACTTCTAAATCTTTGTTCCATATGGAGTTAACTTTTTTATATGGTGAAATTTTGATTATCCACTTTCATTATTCTGCATGTTTCAACCCAATTTTTCCAACACCAATTGTTGAATAGGCTCTCTTATTTGCCGTTTGATGTTTTGGGCATCCTTGTAAACTATTACCTGACTTTAGCTATGGGGGCTGGTTTCTGGGCTCTCAATTCTATTCCACTGGCCTAGTACTCCACTTAGGCTCTAGTACCAGGCTGTTTTGATAATAGTGGCTCTGTAGTATATTCTGAGGCCAGGAAATTGTGAGGAGCCTCACAAAGCATTAAGCCAGCTCCCCCTGCTCCACCCTGCATTCCTGATACTATGGCCTATCTACATAATCATTGTTTTGCCTGAAAGATACCCACCCATTCCATTCCTTTGATCTATCTTCTTTCTACCCTCAAGACCCTCCCTGCCTGCAGGGTAGTATTAATATTACCAGTTAAAACCCTCGCAACAGTTGCTAAGGAAGTGTCTACCTTCTCAGCCCCCTTTTGCCTTTCTCTGCCCCTTTCCTTGCCATTTCCATTTCTGACTTGCCACTTCCAGGTCTTCCTTTTAAAAGCCTTGGCTCTCTGATCAATAAAGATATTGCATTGCCTCGCACCACGTGTTTGGTTCCTGAGTCATCTCCCTCGCATTGCTGAGTGAGTAGCAGCCCAGGCTGGCTCTGGTCACGTTCTCTCAAACCCAGAGAGTATGCATCCGGGAAGAGGCACCCCCATGCTGGCCCAGCAAGGAAACATATAGCCTCTCCACTCTTACTCTCTTCCCTCAGGATTTTTTTTTGGCTATTCTAGCCTAAATAACATATTTTTTATATTTACTTTTTTAAAAATACAAAGAAATAGTTCTCTTTTGGGTAACATGTTTCAACACATCACTCTCATTCTGAACACCCACTCTGTTTTTGAAACCACTTTTTTTTCTTTCCTTTTTATTGGCTTCTCTCTGTTACCATTAAGCCTTCCTGGTGATATTATTTGACTAAAATTTCTGCAATCCATTAGTGGACTTGTGAATAGTGATAACTAATGATACCAGACTAGGGAGAGAGGGAGAGGGGGATTAAAAGCGGTGACCAACCATGAATCATATAATGCTTCAAGGATCCCCAAGCTAGGGATCATAAACCTGCCACAATAACTCTACAGCATTAGAAAGGAGCTGTGAAGAAAAGATTACTGAGACATAGGGTTTTAGGATAAAGGGTATCCAAAAGAAAAGGGAAAAGACTAAATATATATTGAGACAAGTAGCAAGAGGTTGGAGACGGAGGGTTCAATGTTGCAGCAGATTTCTTGTAGTCAGAGCAGAGAGGGAGAGAGTGATATCTCACCCTAATATACCATACTGCAGAGATTGAAGTCTTCAGTCTTCCTAGGATCATAGGTTACCAGAGTATTACATGCAACATGACATATATTTGTATTTATATTGTATTTTATTATTCACCCAATTTTACACTTCATTTACACACATCCTGTTTATTTTTAAAAACACTAATGTTACTAGAGAATTATTTTTAAACATTTTTATCCTCATTTATTTTATTTTATAGGACAGAGAAACTGAGAAGGAAGAAGGATAGAGAGGGAGAGACAGACACCTGCAGCATTACTTTACAGCTCACTAAGTTTCCCCCTGCAGGTGGGAGCCAGGAGCGGGAACTTGGCTCCCTGTGCATGGTAACACATGCCCTTAAGCAGGTGTGTCACCATCTAGCCCCTTGAGAATTATTGGCATGCCATTAATATGGTAATGCAGGAGACAAGAGATAGTAATTCAGCAAGATATATGCCTTACCCTGCACAGATGACCAAACATGAACCAAATGATGCTTCATGGAACCCAAGGCTAGGAATCATAAACTTGTCAGGATAACTATAGAGTATCATAAGTAGTATTACAACAGGACCTAGGTTCAACCCTTTTCACCATCTGGAAGTGTCTTGGCATCACAAAAAACTCTAGTGTTTCAGTTTTTCACTTAACAATCTCTCTCTTTTGAATGTATTAATGATAGAAGGAGAGAGAGAAAGAACCAGACATCACTCTGGTACATGTGCTGTCGGGGGATTGAACTCAGGACCTCATGCTTGAGAGTCTAATGCTTTATCCACTGTGCCACCTTCTTATCTATCTATCTATATCTGAAATTAAAAATTCTGTCAAACTGGTCTGGAGTTCAACCCCCAGAAACACATGTACCAGAGTGATGCCTGGTTCTAGTTTCCTCTCCCTTCCCTCTCCCTCTCCCTTTCCACCTCCCCTCCCCCTCCCCCCTCTCTCTTTCTCTGTTTTCTTCATGAACAAATAAGCTAAGAAAAAAAGTCTATCAGACATGAAAAGAATGTTTAAAATCCCACTGGAAACAGTGGATGAGGAGTTGTATAAAGTGTTGGCAACATAAAAATTAAAGATAAATACAAAGTATAAAGTTACTTTGCAGCATTAAAATTAAGGAGATGGTTAATTTAAATGGGTAATAATCGAGACCATATTTGATCTCTGTTTAATTAAATAACAGGTTTATGACAAAGGTAAATGGTTAGGCAGTGGTGCCAAGTTGGGTAGGAAACTGAGTATAGTTCAATTATCTCAGAAGATAAGTTTTTCAGATTTAAGGGTGTCAAGTTAGCCCTTTAAAACCTATCTTGTAGTGGGTAAGGTAATCTAGAGATAGAATATAGATTTTCTTAAATAAATTCATTTAAGAGTTGTAAAAAAATGTTTATTATTCTCTAGTATTTCAGCATTCATTGTCTCTTTCCTTTTGTGAGTTAAACTTCAGTTTCTTACTTCTGATGGGCATAGTGAGATAGAAATGGCTGTATGAATCCCATGAGTAAGACACTACAACTTCAGTTTCTTTCTTGGGTCACTGACTATGTTCAGTCACTCACCTTCATTTTGAAAATCTTCAGAAACGCCATGGATGAACTGAGTCAAGATGACAGCCAGCATAGATTTTCAAGACAGGCTTCTAAACTTGACTAGCAACTAGAAAGACTTCCTTTAGCTAAATATGACCATATGGTAAACTAATGAGTCAAACTGTTCCTGTAGTCTAACATACAGAAAATATAGAAGATAATAAATGTATATTTAAGTCACTAAAATTTTCATTATATATTTATTAACTCAGTCCAGAACCAAACCTTAAGGGATATTTTAAAAATGTGACATTGAATCTGCTAGACAAATATTGAAAAAAACAAAAAAACACCAAAATTAGCCTAAGTAAAATATGAATACCTGCCCCCAAAGTAATTTTGCCATTATCATGCTTGAGCATGAGTTAAGCCACTAGTTTTATAGATGGTATATAATACATATGTGCAATGTTCAAAATGAATTACCAGTAAAAATATTTCCCCTGTATCTCATTGATATGAAAAAACAATAGTGGGTGGTCTTTGAAAAATCTTTGGAAAGTAAAATAAAAATAGATCTGGTACTTTACTTTTTCATTTTTATTTTTTGTTCTGACTGCTTATGTTTACTTAACTGGAAGGTAATTAAAATTTACTTTTCTCACATGCTAATATAATATCCTTTTTTTTTTTTTTTTTCCTATTACTGTTTGCTAGCCAAGTTGCTCATTATTTGTTTTTGGAATTGGTCTGATCTATCTGCTTTGGATATTATGTGAGTTTTGTTTGCGCTGATTTTTTAATTTTTATGTATTTACCTATTTATTTATTTTTTGTAGACCTAAGCTCTTGCACATGAACAATTTCACTGAGGTCCTGAGGTAAGTTTTCCATTTAGAGCAAAAAGGAGAGACTGAAAGAAAACACTGTATTATCAGATCTAGTACTTTATGAGACATAAGTAAATTAAACTAACTTTAAGTCAAGTCTTATGATTTGAAAAGATGTTCTTCATTACAGATAGTATCATTTACATATCTAAAAAGTGCAAAATTCCTACCTATGGAACAATACCTTTAAAAAATCATTTTTGGGAGTCCAGCGGTAGCACAGCGGGTTAAGCGCATATGGCACAAAGCGCAAGGACCAGAGTAAGAATCCAGGTTTGAGCCCCTAGCTCTCCACCTGCAGGGGAGTCACTTCACAGGCGGTGAAGCAGATCTGCAAGTGTCTATCTTTCTCTCCCCCTCTCTGTCTTTCCCTCCTCTCTCCATTTCTCTCTGTCCTATCCAACAACGACATCAACAATAACTACAACAATAAAACAAGGGCAACAAAAAGGAATAAATTAATATTTAAAAAATAGTTCATTACAAACAGCAACATGTTCAACAGCAAATGTCCCCAGTTTTAAAGCAGAACCTGTGATATATATTTTCTTAAATATGAATCTTTCTTTTGTCTTTATACATGTCAACATATTTATGCAAGTTTTAGAAAAAAAGTGATTTGAAAAATCAAATTAAAAAACTTTGACAGCAAAATAATACTGGAAACCCCATGATACAGCCACCTAACAACCTTTTTCTTTAAAGAGTATAATATAGGGCAGAGGGTAGATAGCATATGGTTATGTAAACAGACTCTCATGCCTGAGGCTCCAAAGTCTCAAGGTTCAGTCCCCCACACCACCATAAGCCAGAGCTGAACAGTGCTCTGGTTAAAAAAAAAAAAGTATAATATATCTGCTACCAGTAAGCCTTCAATTTTCATTAAGACTATTTCAACAAATATGTGTGATTTATTTGTTTCATATTTAGTTAAATACAGCACCAAAAGGGCTATATGATTATGAAAGGACAATGATTATGAATATAATAAATGATTATTAAAACTAACCCCCTGAAAAAAGCTGTAGGAAATTAATTCTTAAGATCAAAAGGAAAAGAAAAAAAAATCAGAATTTTTAAAGTTAACAATGGAAAGAATGTCTGAATAGGAAGCTATAGAAAAAAATAATATTTAGCCATCCTTATAACTGGTGGAGGCCCAAGCATAAGTAACAATTATAAGAGTTATATAGAAAATGGTGTACTTCAACCAAATTGCTTACACAGAGATTATTTAAAAACATAAATAATTGGGAGTCAGGTTAAGCGCACACTGCACGAAGCACAAGGGCCTGCGTAAGGACCCTGGTTCGAGCCCCCAGGATCTCTACCTGCGGGGGGGGGGGGGGTCGCTTCAGAGGTGGTGAAGCAGGTCTGCAGGTGTCTATCTTTCTTTCCCCTTCTCTGTGTTCCCCTCCTCTCTCCAGTTCTCTCTGTCCTGTCTACCAACGATGACATCAATAACAACAATAACTACAACAATAAAAAAATAAGGGCAACAAAATGGAAAAATAAATAAATACTAAAAATTTGCTCTCTAGTGCTTTTTGTTCTCTGGTTTGTGGTCTTCAAAGATAGAGCAGTGGTCACACCACTGATCCTCTGGTTCTTGGACTCCAGTATGTAAATACTGTAGTTTTAGGCCTTCTAATTTGAACTGAAACTGCATCACTAATTTTCCTGAATCTTCTAATTACAAACAGAAAATTATAGAAACTCTCAGATTTCATAACCATCAAGACCCATGCCTCAGAATAAATGTTCTCCTATAGGTCTACATATGTGGATGATGGTGATAAATGAAATTTAACACAACTTTTAGAGATTCTGTTCCTTATAAATTACATTGGACACCTATGTTCATAGCAGCACAATTCATAATAGCTAAAACCTGGAAGCAATCCAGGTGCCCAACAACAGATGAGTGGCTGAGAAAGCTGTGGTATATATACACAATCGAATACTATGCAGCTATCAAGAACAATGAACCCACCTTCTCTGACCCATCTTGGACACAGCTAGAAGGAATTATGTTAAGTGAACTAAGTCAGAAAGATAAAGATGAGTATGGGATGATCCCACTCATCAACAGAAGTTGAGGAAGAAGATCTGAAAGGGAAACTAAAAGCAGGACCTGATCAAATTGTAAGTAGGGCACCAAAGTAAAAACCCTGTGGTGAGGGGTAGATATGCAGCTTCCTGGGCCAGTGGGGGGTGGGAGAGGGTAGGAGGGTTGGGTCACAGTCTTTTGGTGGTGGGAATGGTGTTTATGTACACTCCTAGCAAAATGTAGACATATAAATCAGTAGTTGATTAATATGAGAGGGGGAAAATCAATTGTATGTCTCAAAGTTTTTCAAAACACAAACTGAATCTTTTTAATATATAGGCTGTGTATTTGATATGCAGGCTCTCTCAAAAGCCTAGACCAAGTAGAACAGAACCATCCAATAGCACAGCTATATACAAGATACTGGGTACTGTACAGCAAACCATAACAAAAGGACTTTTCAAAGTTAACCCAATTACCAAATAATGTGATGATAACATTAACTATCGATTGTCTTTTTGAACCCTAAGACAGCAGAAACCTCACATCTCCACTATAGCACCGCTACTTCCCCCAGTCCTGGAACCCTTGGATAGGGCCCACTTTCCCGTATGTGTCTCCCAATCCATACCAAATAATATTGCATCCGCTGATCACAACCTAACCAATGCAACGATTGCCACCTCAACATGCTTCACCTCAGACTGTGTCCAGAGACTTCACGAGTGGAATGACAACCCTTCAGCTTCATTACTCGGGTGAGACCTTTCCTTTCATAGTACACTCTAATTTCATCTCAGGTGGTTCACTTTCTAAAAAAGTCCCATAACCTAGATATACACCAGTTTCTGTGAGAGAGAGCTTATGTTCACACGTATCCATAAACTACTGCAAAATATATACCTGAAAGCAGAAGTACACTAGAGTTTGCAGTGAGTACCCCCCTAACACTTCCTCTCCACTATTCCAAGCTTGATTGCTCAAGCTTGGAGTCCATGATTGCTCAACAATTTTTTTTGGCTTCGTATGTTAACTCTCTTTTTAGTCACCAGGTTCCAGATGCCACCAGGATGCTGGCCAGGCTTCCCTGGATTGAAGACCCCACCAATGTGTCCTGGAGCTCAGCTTCCCCAGAGACACACCCTACTAGGGAAAGAGAGAGGCAGACTGGGAGTATGGACCGACCAGTCAACACCCATGTTCAGCGGGGAAGCAATTACAGAAGCCAGACCTTCTACCTTCTGCAACCCTCAATGACCCTAGGTCCATGCTCCCAGAGGGATAGAGAATGGGAAAGCTATCAGGGAGGGGGTGGGTTACGGAGATTGGGTGGTGGGAATTGTGTGGAGTTGTACCCCTCCTACCTTATGGTTTTGTTAATTAATCCTTTCTTAAATAAAAAAAATTAAAAATAAATAAATAAATTACATTGGAAGAAAATCTGAAGAATCCTGAGTAACAGTGCAAATCTGGCTAAGTTTCAAAAACTAAGAGATAGTACCCATGATTAATAAAACAAAATGTTGCAGGGTAATGATTGTTGGTTATCATTTCTCCTTTGGTTAATTCTGCTTCTAAAGACCCCCTCTGTTTCTATCTGTGTTGGTTATCAGGCCAGGTTCCCATGCATTTTTTGATGCTATGGCCTATATAAATAATCACTGTTTTGCCTGAGACCAGCCCTGCCTGCAGGGTATTGGTTTAATCCCCACTGGTTAGAACCTTCGCAACAGCTGCTATGGAAGCTTGTTACCTTTGAGGTCTTTTTTTGCTCCACCCCCTTCCTTTTCCCACTTGCCACTTCCGCTTCAGAAGATAAAATCCATTTTTCTCTGATCAATAAAGAGAACTGCATTGCGTTCCACTCAGCCACGTGTTCTAGAGTCTTTCTCTCTGGTGGCGCTAGCCCTGCAAATGACATGTCAAATGGGTGAAAGTTCTTTGAAGGGAGGGCAGATGGGCAAATGCTGCAGAGAAATATTACTGAGAACCTTTCTAAAAGCTTCTAAAACACAACAAGGTTGTAGTTGGAGAGAGACCACAAACAACTATACAAGGCTTAAAACATCCATAAAACACAATAAATTATGTAGAACAAATTTAAAAATAATAAAAGAGGTAAATATGTGCTCAGGAGCATAAGAAAGATTTCTTGAAACAAGTAATTTGGCTTGGTTTTTGGAGATAAAACTACATGTGAATACAGGAGAAGAAAGAATAAAAATATCCAAAGCAGACATTCTTAGCAAAATAAAAATATAAATAAAAAGAAAAATTCAAAATCTTGAGTGAAGATCAAGAAGAGACAATTATACTCACATTCTTCTAAATCTATCCTCATTGAATCAAGAGTCAAGACAAAGAAACAATCTGTTCAATTATGAATAAAAGAATGAATAAAAAAGAGATCTTGTGTAACTACAGAAAAGAAGGAATGCCTTCCTTTATGATGGCATGTACTGGCACTACATTGATTAAAATAAGTTGGACAAAGACTAATTACATTGCACAAACCTCTCTTCCTCCACTCATTCTCCTTTAACTCCACTCTTTGTTATTTATCTGAAAAAAGTTGGCCTTGCTTGAGTAGTAAAGTCCAGGTGACAGCAACAATAAAGAAGGATGTATTTTTCAGGAACGTCTGCAAATTGAGTATGCAGATTGCAAAATGAGACTTACTTTGTTAACAGTGAAATGTTCTATTGATGTTTTCTAACAAATAAATGTTCATTAAGAACTCAACCAAGGACCAAGTGGTAGTGCACCTGATTGAGCGCACATGTTATAGTGTGCAAGGGCACGGGTTCAAGTCCCTAGTCCCCACCTGCAGAGGGAACGCTTTGCAAGTGGTGATGCAGTGTTGCAGGTGTCTTTCTGTCTCTCCCTCTCTATCAACCCCTTCCCTCTCGATTTCTGGCTGTCTCTATCCAGTAAATAAAATAAAGATAGTAAAAAAATGAATAAATAAATAACTCAACCAACACTAAACACTAAATGTAAATCCTGCCTTTAAAGCCAGTGAATACTTGTTTAGTGATATTTGTAAGAAAGGAATGTATGAATCCACTAAATCTTTAAAGCCATGTAAGTCAAGATACTAAGATACTTGCCAAATGCCAGACCTGTAGAATAGAAAGAATAGACAATATATGTATTTTTTATTTTATTTATTATTTTGGATAGAGACAAAGAAATTGATGGGAAAAGGAGAGAGGGAGGGAGGGAGGGAGGGAGAAAGTGAAAGAGAGAAAGAAAGAGAGAACACATGCCTGTAGTAAGGACCAGAGGTGTGAACTCAGGTCCCTGCACATTGTAGTACGTATCATCAACTGGATGTACCACCACTGACCACTTCCAACTATATATATAGTAGACATTGGTGGCAACTTTCACTCCTACACAAAAAAGTACAATCAAAATGAGAGAAAGTATAGTCAAATGAAATCATAAATCCTAGCCAACAGCAAAGATATATCTACTAAATGCTAATTCAGGATGCTAGTGAAGGTCTCAAGTGAAATATGAAATCTGTTAGCTTAGTTCAGAAACCCTCACCTTTTTCCCAGATTTCAGATTAAGTCACCGAAAGGACTCTGAATTGACTGATTCTTATCTGCAAAACTAGTGAGAACAATTTATTTTATTTTATTTATTTATTTTCCCTTTTATTGCCCTTTTTTTTAATTTAAATTTTTTATTTAAGAAAGGATTAGTGAACAAAAGCATAAGGTAGGAGGGGTACAACTCCACACAATTCCCAACACCTAATCCCCATAACCCACCCCCTCCCATGGTAGCTTTCCCATTCTCTATCCCTCTGGGAGCATGGACCCAGGGTCGTTGAGGGTTGCAGAAGGTAGAAGGTCTGGCTTCTGTAATTGCTTCCCCGTTGAACATGGGCGTTGACTGGTCGGTCCATACCCCCAGTCTGCCTCTCTCTTTCCCTAGTAGGGTGTGACTCTGGGGAAGCTTTTAATCGTTGTGGTTATTATTGTTGTAATTGATGTCATTGTTTTTCGGACAGAGAGAAATGGAGAGAGGAAGGGAAGACAGAGGGGGAGAGAAAATAGATACATGCAGACCTGCTTTACTGCCTGTGAAGTGACTCCCCTGCAGGTGGGGAGCTGGGGCGGCTTGAACCAGGATCCTTATGCTGGTCCATGAGCTTAACTCACTGCACTACAGTCCACCTCCGGAGAACAAATTTTTAAAGACTGATTTAAGGGGGGAAGACAGTGGTGCACCTGGTTAAGTGCACACATTACAGTGCACAAGGACCCAGATTCAAACCCCTGGTTCCTACCTGCAGGAGATAAGCTTCATAAGTGATCAAGCAGGGTTGCAGGCATCTCTCTGTCTTTTTTCCTCTTTATTTCCCCCCTCTCAATTTCTCTCTCTCTCTCTCTCTCCAGTAATAAATAAATAAATTGATTTAATTAGTAATGGTGGGAAAAGAAAACCAGAAAATTACTCTGTATATGTTGTGATATTTGGGATAAAACTCATGACCTCAAACTTGAGAGTCACAAAACAAAAAATTTTTGCTTATAAGTCTCAGACAGACACTGCTATTAATTTCAATACAGAACAGAATGAAAGAGCATGTAAAGATTAATAAACTGTGGCTTTGAGGAAGCCCACATGACACAGGTAAAGTAACTGAACAAATAGGTTTATTAAAAGTTAAAGTTTTGATGCCAGGTGTCTTGTTGAATGCACACACTCCACTGTTCTTGGAAGCAAGTTTAAGACCCTGGTTCCCACCTGAAGGGAAGCATCAAAAGCTGTGAAGCAGTACAGGTTTCTCTCTATCCTTAACTATCTCTATCCAAAATAAATCAACAAAACATTTAAAAGAAATCACAGATAAAGATAATTTAAAAATTAAATTAAGAATTTGTTAAAGAGTTACAGTTTCTTCTATATTTGAGATTCACTGATCAGGTTTTTTGTAAAGAAACTGCACAATATCTGCACTTTAAAAACAGTGTTGAATTACAAGATTATAGTGTTTTGTATAGTTTATATACTTGTTTAGCATAACATCAAATCTACCAGCAGCAAGTTTTTCCAAGAAAAGGGATTAAAAAGGAAACAAAATATTTGAACAACTCTCTAGCAAACATTACTAAAATCTTCAAAAACACTCAAACAGTTCATTTGAGGGAAATCATCTGATGTAAACCTCTTACTATTTGTAAGCTAATACAATTATTTATCTTTCTACTCAACCATTCATTCAACAAACAGCTGCTGAGTTTCATTACACGCCAAGAAATAAGCTTTATTCTCTTGGAGATGAATATGAATGTAATGAATATGAATAGTATGGTTCCAATCCAAAAGCTATTTACTCATGAACAACTTTCTCAAACTTTTTTAATAGTAGTTTTCTTCAGTATCAAATAAAGATAATAATTTCAACCTTCAGAGAAATGGTCATTTTTTAATCACAGCCTCAGACATTGGTATTCAATCAATATTACATGTCTAGTATGCTTTGATACTTCTAAGCTTTAAATATAAGAAATATACACCAAGTCATTCCCAACAGAGAATGGTATGAACAAAGAAAAGGTACTGAATCATGATGGGGAGTGTCAGGTGGTGCTAAACACACACCTTCCTTCATGCTGTCCTGAACCTCGAGATGACTATGGTCTGAGCATTCTAGTTGACTTGATGTCTGCAAATGTATAGTAGTATGTTTGTGACCCCCACTTTAATATAAATGTCCTTTGAAAGATACTCATACTTATTCCAAACCACTTGTTTTTGTTTGCTTGTATTTTATTTTTACTGTGTTTTGTGCTACTACTTAAAGATGTCTCCTGAGATAGCTGTGCTTTTAGGAACATTTTGACCATGTCTTGTAGTCTTGAGTCAAAACCTCTAGTCTCAGTAATTTTCATGAACATATATTTTCCATTTGATTATAATTCAATAACTAAAGAGGTAGTAAAAATACATTTATTTAGGAAAGGAAATGAAGACTGGTTTTGCTATGACTATAAGTATAGGACAATGAATACTACAGATACCCTGCAAAATACATTAGGCAACCTGAGAGTTAGCATGGATAAAGCCTTGAGCAAGTATGAACTCCCAAGTTCAATATTCAGCATCATATGTGTCACAGTGATGCTTTGATATTCTCTCATTTCCTCTCTCCTCCCTGTTTCTCTCTCTCTGTCACTCTCTCTCTCCCTCTCTCATTAGTAAATAAAATATTTTTAAAATAAATATATATTTAAAAAATAAATATATATTTATTTTTAAATACTTTATTTATATATATAAATAATATATTATATAATATATAGAGAGATATATATTAGTGGGATCTAGGGAGAGACACAGTTGGATAAAGCATTGGACTCTCAAGCATGAAGTCCTAAATTCGATCCCCAATATCATAGCATGTACCCGAGTAATGCTCTGGTTGTGTCCTCCAACATCAATCCATATGCATAGTTATGGTGAAAAGACCAATAAGTGGGTTTGGTTTTTCCTTCATTCATCAAATAACTATTGAGTTTATGTTTATACATAGCCCAAAGAACTTGAGCATAGCAGTATACTAAAGGGGAAAATATCCTCTATCTCCATGGAGTTTAGTTTCTCATTAAAGGTAAGAGGTAGGAAATAAACTCTGAGTTCATATTGCATCCTTTAGTGGTAAGGACCAAAACAATACTATAATATAGTGATATTATGCATTTTGATTGCAGTGTAAATATATACTTCTGTTTGCCAAGGAACTAATTTCAAAAGACACCCATTTTGAATAAACACATTATCAGATGCATAACAACTACTGTCTCCTCATGTAGTTATGTGGTTCCCTCTTCCAATGAACCCTGGACTGTTTTCCTTTTCTAAGTATGCTCACAAACTTTAGAGATCTTACCTTTGGAGCATAAAGGAAGCACAGCTGGGGATGTGCATGTATGTGTGCTCTTTCTCCATCAGACTTCCCTGTGTGGCCTAAGGAATGCTGTGTACCTGCCAGTACCTGTGAGTCTGGTCTTCAAATTTCCCTGATGATTTGTTTGTTTGTTTGTTTAAGTGCATCTTGAAACCACAGTAATAGCCATCATGGCCAATCTATTCACAACATTTCTCCCAGAAGAGGGATGTCTGTAGCACTCACTATTAGTACTGCCTAAGTAATGCAGACCCAGGCAAGTGCCCCAGGTACTCCTAGCTGCAGGAGGTCTCAGCACCTCAGGCTCAGAATTGAAAGAAAGATGAAGAGTAGAAAGTGTTTCAGAGATGAGTCACTGTTATTTTTAAATGGAGCCTTGATTTGGTTATAACTGCACATTAGGGAAGATCATCTGACTGAGATAAGCAAAGTGGATTTAAGAGGATTCAGAGAGAAATAATGGTAGGAAGAATAATAAGATAACTGTAAATACTCAGATAAGAGGGAGTGTCAGTGTTAGTGAAGCAAAAAGAAAGTACAATCACATAAGACTTGTGAAAATTAGTTCACATTTTATTAATTCTCAGTATGTAGGGAGAAAGTATAGGATGGTTTTAAAATTATAAAGGCTAATTAAATAATTAGCAGAATAAGGCAAACAAAGATAGGGAAGTAGGTTGGGAAGAAGACAAAGTTAAATTTGCTTTAAGCTGAATCATTTCTATAAAGAGATTCAAGTCCCTTAAATCTCTAGCACATACATAATTCAGTTTTGAGAAAATATAAATGATGCTCATCACAATTAAAAATGGCATATTAAGTCCATGAGTTAAAAAATATTGCCAACAAAAACTTGTACAGAAATATCTTTGGCAGCATTATTCATAATAGCCCAAAATGGAAACAAGTCCCAAATGCATCAACTGATGGAAAGAATAATCATAATGTAGCACATGCATAGATGAACTATCATTCAGCAATAGAAATGTGTGGTAAATAAAATATTTTAGAACTTGGCATATGAAGGTAGTGTGCATCATTGTAAATATTGTAAAACCCTGTATAAGACATAATAAAAAATGGTCAATTTTAGCTATATGATTTTTTTTGCCTCAACAGAAACATTAAAACTAAAATGTTAAGTATCAATATATGCTATAACTTTATGAGCCTTGAAAATATTGTGCCAAATAAAAGAAGCCAATCACAGACTATAAAGATTTATAATATTCTACTTATATGAAGCATTCAGAAAGGGACAACTACAAAAACAGAAAGATTAGTGGCAGACCAGGGTTTCATAGTTCAAATAAAATTATGTGTAACTCCAACAAAAAAAAAATTGGAGGGGCTAAAAATATTGTAAATTTTAGATTGTGGAATGAATTTTACAAGTGAATGAAAACTAAATAAAGATACTAGTTTTAAGACTTTATTTTTTTTCTCCCCACCAGAGCACTGTTCAACTCTTGCTTATGGTGGTGCTGGGGATTGAATATAGAATCTTCAGTGCCTCAGGCATAAAAGTCATTTTGCATAACCATTATGCTATGACACCCCCCCACACACAGACACAAATCTTAACAGAGACATATTTCTGCAACTTTTTCAACCAAGACTCTATAATAATACATTTTATTTTGTAATATGTGTGCTCAACCAGGTGCACCCCAGCCCAGCCCAATACATTTTATTTTGAAGATAATCTATAATTCATATCTCCACACAAGTTTCAATTTATTAAATTGATTTGATGCTTCAACTGTCAGTCATTATACAAATATTGAAAAACAGAAAAG
Source organism: Erinaceus europaeus (assembly GCF_950295315.1). NCBI lineage: Eukaryota > Metazoa > Chordata > Mammalia > Eulipotyphla > Erinaceidae > Erinaceus > Erinaceus europaeus. The sequence goes on from NC_080164.1 coordinate 137,355,988, forward strand.
GAAGACTAAAGAAGGTGGGTGAGGGGTGGGAGAGGGACTAGGTGGTGGTGCACTAGGTTAAGCTCACACATTGCCATGAGCAAGTACCTAGGTTCAACCCCCGCCCCTTTGTCCATCATCGGGGAGAAGCTACAAAAGTGATAGAGAAGTACTGCTATCCTTCTCTATCTCCCTCTCCTTTCTCAATTTTTCTCTGTCCTAAATAAATAAATAAAATTTAACCTTTCAAAAAATCTAAAGTATGGTAAAATCACTGACGATCATCTCCAGGATTAGAATGCATTTGGAGCAATGATTAAAAATGGAAGAAATGGTGATGAATAAAGCAGATTTTTTTTTTAAGCAAGAAGACAGATAGGATTATGCTTTCCAAAAGCAAACTGATGAAGGCAACATAAAGGAAGAGCAATCATATCAGATAATGAAGACTTTCAGTAACAGAGACATCTGGAAAAAGATCATTAAATGGGGGTAGATAGCATAATGGTTATGCTGCGAAGAGACTCTCATGCCTGAGGCTCCAAAGTCCCAGGTTCAATCCCCTGCACCACCATAAACCAGAGCTGAACAGTGCTCCGGTTAAAAAAAAATAGCTTTAAGGGGCTGGTGGTGGCACACCAGGTTGAACACACATGTTACAAAGCACAAGGACTGGGGTTTGAGCTCCTGGTCCTTACTTGCAGGAGGAAAGCTTTGCAAGTGCTGAAGCAGTGCTGCAGGTGTCTCTCTTTTTACTCTTCCCCTCTATCTTCCCCTACACTTTCGACTTCTGGCTGTTTCTATCCAATAAATAAAGATTATTAAATAAAAATTTAAGGAAAAAAGAGAAAAGATAATTAACCTTAGTTCTATAGACTTAATATGCCCCTCTTTCTGAATGTATACATTAAACTTAGTTTCAGTAAAATGTATTTTGGGGCTGAGGTCTGTGAGGACTGACTAGGTCATAAAGACAGGATTTTCATCATGGGATTAGAGCCATTAGGGAAAAAGACTTCAAGGGCAAGGCAGTGGTGCACCTAGTTAAGCTTACACATTACAGTGCACAAGGACCAGAGTTCAAGCCCTGGTTCCCACCTGCAGGGGAAAAAGTTTCACAAGCATTGAAGTAGGGCTGCAGATGTCTCTGTCTCTCTCCCTCTCCACCTCCCCTACCCCTCTCAATTTCTGTCTTTATGCAATAATAAATAAATAAAACAAAAAATTTAAAAGAAAAAAGACTTCATAAAGAATCCATCTTATGGGGAGTTGGGCGGTACCACAGCGGGTTAAGCACATGTGGTGCACAGCGCAAGGACTGGCATAAGGATCCCAGTTCGAGCCCCTGGCTCCCCACCTGCAGGGGAGTCGCTTCACAGGTGGTGAAGCAGGTCTGGAGATGTCTTTCTTTCCCCCTCTGTCTTCCCCTCCTCTCTCCATTTCTCTCTGTCCTATCCAACAACAATGACATCAATAACAACAACAACAACAACAAAGACAACAAGGGCAACAAAAGGAAAAATAAATAAATAAAATAAAAAAAGAAAAAGAATCCATCTTCTGGGGCCATGTGATGGCACACTTGGTTGAACAAACATGTTACAATTCACAAGGACCTGAGTTCAAGCCCCTAGTCGCCACCTGCAGGGGGAAAGCTTTACTTTATGAGTGGTGAAACAGTATTGCAGGTGTCTGTCTCTTTCCCTTTAGATCATCACCTTCCCTCTCGATTTCTGGCTGTCTCTATCCAATAAATAAATAGAGATGCAGAGTTTACACAGACTCCTGTGCTTAATATGGTTCCCAGGTCTGATCAATGGAGTTTATAGTTAATGGTATTTATGTACTTTTCCCATGTTTGGAAGCTACTCTCTTCTCTGATCTAGCTTTCTAGTTTTATTTCCATCTCTGACACTATTTCCCCAGACAGTACCTTTAGCCCACCTGTATGTTAGCTGTCAGGCTCAGGTAAAAATTAGTAAAACCATAGGCCCCTTGGAATATACCTAAAATATATTTCCTACATGAAGACCCTAATTTTAATCTGCTACATTCTTATATTCTTCCCAGCTTTTTCCAAAATGGAGACCCCAAATCTCATCTTCTCTATTCTTACCTTTAGGTTTCTGATTATTAAACATTTTTTTCTGCTTTATATCTTAATGCTTTTCAGTAACCAAGTTGCAGATCCTACCATGATGCCAACATGAATTTCCTGGGCAGACAACCTCACCAATGTGTCCTGGAACCCCACCTTTCCAGAGCCCTGCCTCATTAGGGAAAGATAGAGACAGGTTGGGAGTATGAATCAACCTGCCAAAGCCCATGTCCAGCAGAGAAGCAATTACAGAAAGGAAACCTTCCACCTTCTCCACCCCATAATGATACTGGGTCCATACTCCCAGAGGGATAAAGAATAGGAAAGCTTCCAATGGAGAGGATGGGATGCAGGACTCTGGTAGTGTACCTCTCTTATCCAAAGGACTTGTTGATCATAATTAAATTAAAATTTTTTAAAAATAAAGAGATAATTAATTTTTAAAGAAACTAATAGTAATTTTAAAAGGAATCCTTCTTAGTAGGACTATGTGAGAGGTAGCAGTCTCTTGTCAGATCATGATTCTTGCCAACACCTTCATCTTGAACTTCTTAATCTCCAGAGTAGTAAGAAATTGATTTCTATTATTTATAGGCCATGCAGTCTAAGAAAGTTTGTTAAAATACCTTGAATGCATTAAGAAAGTTAATTTTGGGGGTCGGGTGGTAGTGCAGCAGGTTAAATGCACGTGGTGCCAAGCCTAAGGACCGGCATAAGATATCTGGTTCGAGCCCCCTGACTCCCCACCTGCAGGGGGGGTCATTTCACAAGCAGTGAAGCAGGTCTGCAGGTGTCTATCTTTCTCTCCCCTTCTCTGTCTCCCCTCCTCTCTCGATTTCTCTCTGTCCTATCCAACAACAACAACATCAATGGCAATAATAACAATAAGTGCAACAATAAGAGTAACAAAATGGGAAAAAATGGCCTCCAGGAGCAGTGGATTCATAGTGTAGGCACTGAGCCCCAGCAATAACCCTGGAGGCTAAATAAATAAATAAATGAAAGTTAATTTTGACTTTACTTTATTAGTATGGTATAGTGGGATCATATAAACTATCAGTTATAGAATTCTGATTTCACTTATAAATGTACATAATTTCTAAGAGACTCTTATACAAGTGTAAACAATTATGGCATAGCATCCTTTCTTTACTTCTTCCATTTATAAATTATTTATTCCATTGAACAGTGGCCAAGAAAGGAAAAAAACAATTTTGAAGCCACTCAAGAAAATGAATTTAGTAATTTTTTGCCATGGGTTCAACCCAATTTAAGTCTGAGCCCTACCACATTGAAGGAAGCTTGGATACTGTGGTCAATCTTTCTGTCTCTGTCATGTCTGTCCTATATCTCCCTTACCTCTTACTCTATCTAAAAGAAAAACAAAACAAAACAAACAAACAAACAAAAAACCCTCAGACCAGAGCAGTGAAGCTCTGGAGATAACCAAAATTAATTAATTAATTAACTAATTAAGAGTAGGTTACAGAGTAACTTGTTGTACAGACTTAAAAATATTATTTTACTTAGTTCATGCCTTTGTTTGAGCTTATCTTTCTAGAGAAACTTTAGCAGTGTTTATAGACATTTATTGTGGGAATATACATAAAGACAAAAAATGACAGGAAGTAAGATTATATACTGAGAAGAGAAAGAAGATTTCTGTAAATCCAGATAATGCACTAATAATATAATTGGATAGATTAAAAGATAAATGAAAACAGAATGAGGGAAATATAAGACACCATAATAAGTGGAAAAAATAATAATTAAGCACAATTTTATTCTTGTCATGACAGGATTGGTATACAAAAAACACCAGTGAATTTAGTGGAGGCTTTATAAGGAACTAAAGCATATCTAAATAGCTGGACATTTAAAGTGTGATAAGACAGATTGTTACTTAAGCTTAAATTTTTTTTTTCTTCACTATTTGGCCACTTACTCAAACAGTAGTAAAACTTCAGCTGTGTTTTGAACAGTTAAAGACTTTAGTAAAAATAAATAGACAAACTGCAGTATTCTATTTTTCCTATGTAGGTACATATCTGTTGAAATATTTTTAGTGTTTATATCTAGGATGAGTTTGGAGGAGTGAGTGATAAAGATAACTGTATGTTTCCCAAAGTTTCTAATGCATACCTTGACCCTGACCTTGACTGATTTAGAAATAAGAGCATAAGTTACATTTGAGTTTTAATATTTACTTTATAGCTGAACTAAGTGTAGTCTCTGACAAATTATTTAACTTCTCTGAGCCTTACTTCTCTCATTTGGAAAATTATAGAGCAGATGAACTCAAACGTTATTTAAAGTTGTAAAATTTTTAGAGTTTTTATTCTATAACATTTGGGGTTTTGCTCTACATTTTCTACTAGTCACATGATAGTTTCCGAGTCCCTTTTCTGCTTCAGGCATCTATTCTTTATCATTACACATAAGAAGTCAAGTAAATGAGCAGTAATTTTCAAACTTAACAGTCCAAGGTAAAAGAATGACAGATGCTATAATATACACAAATCCTTACTATAAAATTTATGGTGGCTTATTTTTCCCTAAGCTAATATATCATCTTTTCTTTAAAAAAATGGAACATATTTTAATGATAAGAGTCAAAGGGAGAAGTTACACAGTCATATATTGCTGACAATTATAGGACGTACATGCTTATATTACATCTATTATTTTAAAATATTCCTTCTGTAAGAAAAATATCTTTAACTGTCAAAATAGAAAGTAATGTTTCATCTTAATTGTATTTATCAATCATACATTTAAGATCTTATTTATTTATGTGTGTGAGAGGGAGAGATACAGAACTAGAACATCACATCCGGGATGCCAAGGTTCAAATTCTGGCTATCATGCAGGCAAGTTTATTGCTTTACCCACTGTACCACCTCCTGGAATTAAATTATATGTATCATTTTCAGATACATTTAATTACTGAGTCTTTCCCAAAATGCATTTTACTAACCTTTAAAATACCAAAGAAAACTTTTAAAAAGGTCTATATATTGTCTAAGTAACTTGAAGTAGCAAAGATAGCCATTGTAGGAAAAGGAAAATTTCAGATAGTTTCTTTCTGTCATACACTGAACTTTTTACAACTCCTCTATTTGAGCCTTCACCCTGGGTACCTGAAAATCTGACATTAGCTGAAAATAAAGTTTTCACAAAATAATCAAGTTCAAAGGATAGACCTAATATTAAAGGTGCTTATATGAGGAGATGTAGACACATATGAAAAGAACACTGCATACAGAAACATAGAAGTTTTTTTTACAAGTCAGGGAGAGAGTCCTGGAACATACTCTACCCACACAGCCCTCTGAGGAAACTAACTGTAGATATTTGCATCTCAGACTTGCACTACTTTATTGCAGCAGCCCAAGAAGCAAATCAAAACACTTTCTGTAGTTCAGTATTGTTGAGTAAAGTGCACCCCCCTTTCCAAATTCAACATTCTCCTGAATTTTTCATTTCAAATTTTTGACTTGGAAATCATTAAGCCCAAGAAAGCATTTTGAAAATTCACATAAAATCAAGTAAATGGAGAATGGGGGGGGGGCATTTTTTTTTAGCACTAAGAGAGCATATTCACAAAGAAAACTTCACACAGGATTGAGCTATCTAAAAAAGTTCAAATTTATTGACATTCAAACAAGATTTGTGCCAGATTTCCTTTTATTTTTAAGAGTTAGCTCTTTTTTAATTTTTTATTATCTTCATCTATTTATTAGGTAGAGACATCCAAAAATAGAGAGGAAGGGGGAGATAGAAAGGTAAAGAGATGGGGGTGGGTACACCAGGTTAAGAGCACATTGTATGAACACAAGAACCTGTGCAAGCAACCAGGTTAGAGACCCCAGACTCCCCCCCCACCGCAGGGGGGTCACTTCACAAGCAGTGAAGCAGGTCTGCAGGTGTCTTTATCTCTCCCTCTCTATCTCCCCCCCTTTCAATTTTTCTGTACTCTCAATTTCTCACTCTGTCCTATAAAAAAAAAATTCAAAATATGGCCATAGGAGCAGTGGATTCATAGTGCAGACACTGAGCCCCAGCAATAACCCTGGAGACAAAAAAAAAAAAAGGAAGAGAGAGAGAAGGAGAGAGAGAGAGAGAGAGTGAGAGAGAGAGAGAGAGAGAGAGAGAGAGATGAAGAGCAACAGAGAGCCACCTGCAGCCCTGCTTCACCACTTGCTACGTTTTTCCCCTGCAGGTGGGGCCTGTGGGCTCAAACCCAGGTCCTTGCACACTGTAACGTGTACTCAACCAGGTACGCCACTGCCTGGCCTCCTAGGTTTTCTCAATAGTGGCAAAACAACACATTATTTTTAATTTTCCAAGAAAATTTTACTTACGTGTTAATGAGAGAGAGGGAAAAGAAAAGAAAGAGAACAAGAGAATCAGAGAAGTACTCTGACACATGAAATGGCAGTGATTTCTTGAGAGTCAAACACTTTATTCACTGCACCATCATTTTAAAAAAATGTTTTATTGACTCATTAACAGAGGAAAGTAGACAGAGGCACTTTTGTCACATGTGACACCAAGAGAGCAACTTGAGGCCTCATGCTTTTAAGTCCAGTGCTCCAGTCATGGTGATACTTCCTAAGTTACAGAAATACATTATTAAATCTGCTGTTTGTTTCCTAAACACATAATATTGAGTTAGGGTCACCTTTAGATAGTAAGTAGACTCTAAAGAGAGAAATTCTGTTTTTTTTTTAAATATAAATTTTTAGAATTATCAAAGTACAGGATAGAAGGTGTGACGAAATAAGACTCCATGCCATTATACATCAATCAATGAAGAGGATTCATCAGCTAAAAATAATTTCCAGAGTCAACCCTAGTGAAAACTATAATAATAATCTTCATGTATATGATAGATTCCTTTGAGATCTATAGGTTGAAATTTATGTTTCTATGAAATAAAAATGTTACTAACATATAGTGTTCTGGGGCCAGGTAGCAGCAGACCTGGTACAGCACATGTTATTATGCCCAAGGATCTGATTTCAACCCCCCAGTTTCCACTTCATGAGCAATGGATCAGTGATACAGGTGCATCTTTTTCTCTTTCCATCTCTATTCACCGTTTCCTCTCAATTTCTCTGACTTTACCAAAAATTAAAAAGAAAGAAAGAAAGAGAAAGGAAGAGGATGAAAAAGAAGGAGGAGGAGGAGGAGGAGTAGGGAAGGAAGGAAGGGAGAGAGAGAGAGAGAGAGAGAAATAGAGAGAGAAAGGAAGGAAGGAAGGAAAAAAACAGCTACAAGAAAGAAAGAAAGAAAGAAAGAAAGAAAGAAAGAAAGAAAGAAAAAAAGAAAGAAAGAAAACAGCTACCAGGAGCAGTGGAATCCTCTTATATGCACTGAGCTCTGGCAATAACCCTGGTGTCAGAGAAAGAAAGAGAGGAGTGCCCAGTGGTGGCATACTTGGCTGAGCACACATGTTACAATGTGCAAAAACCTGGGTTCGAGCCCCTGGTCCCCATGTAACTGGGGGAAAGCTTTGCAAATGCTGAAGCAGTGCTGCAGGTATCTCTCTGTATCTCCCTTTTTTTTTTTTTTTATATCCCCTTACCCTCTAGATTTCTGGCTGTCTCTATACAGTGAATAAAGAGAATTTTAAAATATTAAATAAGAAATATCTTAAAAGAGAGAGAAACAGACTGAGGGAGGGAAGTGTAGTGTTTCATAAAAGGAGCATGTGTAGAGACAATTTGTTATATCTCCAATTTCTTAATGATTATTTATTTAGTATTATGCAATGGAAATTTCAGATCTTCGAAACATAAACCTGAAGCAAGACAAATGTTCTGAAGATACTTTTGTCTCTTTTACTTCCCCAGCCCCATGAATTATTTGTTTTATAAAAATGAAGTGTATTGGGGTCTGGCGGTGGCACAGTGGGTTAAGCGCACGTGGCGCTAAGCGCAGGGACCGGCGTAAGGAACCCGGTTGGAGCCCCCGGCTCCCCACCTGCAGGGGCGTCGCTTCATGGGCGGTGAAGCAGGTCTGCAGGTGTCTATCTTTCTCTCCCCCTCTCTCTCTCTGTCTTCCCCTCCTCTCTCCATTTCTCTCTGTCCTATCCAACAACAAAGCAACGTCAACAATGGCAATAATAACCGCAATGAGGCTGCAACAACTAGGACAAAAAAAAGGGGGGGAAATGGCCTCCAGGAGCGGTGGATTCATGGTGCAGGCTCCAAGCCCAGCAATAACCCTGGAGGGAAAAAAAAATGAAGTGTATTGGGGCTGAGTGGCATCTGTTGAGTGCACATATTCCTAGTCCAAGGACTGGGGTTCGAGGAATGGGGGCATTCCTCACATGCAGAGAAGAAGTTTCATGAGCAGTAAAGCAGTGCTGCAGGTATCTCTCTTTCTATCTCTTCCTTCCCTCTCAAAAATCTCTTTTTCCTATCTAAAATATATAAAAAGCAATGTGTTCTCTCTCCTGGAAATAGGAGTGTCAAGTAGAGGGCCAGGCAGTAACACAGCAGGTTAAGCACACATTGTTCAAAGTGCAAGGATGGGAGTAAGGATCCTAATTCAAGACCCCAGCTCCCCCACCTGCAGGGGGTCGCTTCACAAGTGGTGAAGCAGGTCTTCAGTTGTCTATCTTTTTCTCCTCTCACTGTCTTCCCCTCTTTTCTTCATTTCTTTCTGTCCTATCCAACAACAATGACAACAATAACAACAACATAATAATAACAACAACAATGATAAAATAACAAAGGTGAAAAAGGAGGAAAAAATACCCTCCAGGAGCAGTGGATTCATAGTGCAGGCACCAAGCCCCAGTAATAATCCTGGAGGCAAAAAATAAAACAGAAAAATATAAATAAAAGTGTCAGGTAACAATATACCTACCTTAGTTAAGTGAATCATAAAGGAGATACAAATAAAAATAACAAAATCTATCAAATAAATGGCCTACACTCTTCTTTGATAATTATTACTTTCTCAATTTTCCTATACCTATGAGAATGGACTACATTCTTTCAAAATTATTTAAGTGGCATTTAAATAGGAGAAAAGCAGAATTTTTCTCTTCTTTTCTTTATTTCCATAGGAGATACTCAAAATACAGCATTTCATACTAGTAGCAGTTAACCTTAAAAAGTACAATTAATTTTCCATGGATGGCAAAGCAACTTATATACAAATAACACTATTATTAATGATATGCAATCACTTCTTAATCATTTTAAAAGAAAGAGAGATAGAGAGACTGTGTTCATTTACCTATGATACTATATCTTTCTCCAATCTGCAAATTATACACCTTTCTCTCTCTTTCTTTCTTTCTTTCTTTCCTTTCTTTCTTTCTTTCTTTTTGCCTCCAGGTTATCACTGGAGCTCAGTGCCTGCTATATAAATCCACTGTTCCTGGAGGCTATTTTTTCCCCTTTTGTTGCCCTTGTGGTTTAACGTTGTTGTGTTATTGTTGTTATTGCTGTTTGCTGGGAAATTGTGCCAATGCAGTCACATCTGCCATGTTGTCCCCTCAGGCTACTGCTAGTTCCCTGGAGAGTTGGGACATTCTCGGAGCGCCTGTTCAGCCATGTTGTGCCCTCAGGACATTGTCTATATCCCAGCGATATCTGGAGTGCTCTGGTTACTCCTCCCCCCTCCCATTCTCACGAGAGTTATCATCCTATCCTGGAGTGCTATGGTTACTCCTCCCCCTTCCCATTCTCGCAAAAGCTACTCCTATAAAAACCCTGTGTTTTCCGCACCTCTCTCTCTTGCCTGCGCTCCACTCTGGTGTTCAGACGCAAGAAAGGTTACTGCGTGAGGCGGCCATTTTCTCTACCTCCACGGGGCCCAACCCGCTTCTCTAACACCCAACTCTGAGGTGCCAGCGCGAATAAAGATTTGTGTTTCCTCTTCGCTCCGGACCCTCTCTCTCTCTTCTCTGCGGCCCGCACACTACAACATCTGGCTCTACAACAGCTGTTGTTGTTGGATATGACAGAACGAAATCGAGAGAGAAGGGGAAGACAGAGAAAGGGAGAGAAAGACACCTGCAGACCTGCTTCTCTGCTTGTGAAATGACCCCCTGCAAATGGGGAGCAGGGGCTCGAACCAGGATACTTAAAGCAATCCTTGTTCTTTGTGCCATGTGCCCTTAACCCGCTGCGCTACCACATGGCCCCTTTACACCTTTTTCAATTAGCAACCAAAGATACGTTCTGGATGCATTCATCTCAATAAAAACTTCTTAAGATCATATGTATTTTAGTGACAATAATAACAAGCCTATGAATGGAGAATTAATAAACTTACTTTTTTCCCATTCCTTATTGCCACAACAACAGGCATCACGTATAGGAGATTCTAAGCATTACCTTAGGTCACACATAATCATTCAGATGGGTATATATTAAAAAAAAACAAAAAAAACTTTTAACTTGTTGTAAAAGAATAGATTATCTTTGAGTAGTCATTATCTGCAACAGACTAGCTGTGGATTATATTTTTTCCATTTCATGTCCTGTGAAGTTCCTGTACTTAGGAAATTAAATTTGCTTTTCTCCTGTTCAGCCAATTTAATTATTAGACCACTACAAGATCAGAAAAAAAAAGTTTCCACATTAAAGATTAGTTGAGGGTGAAATGTACTGATACCTATCTTGGAGAAGTGTGGAAATATATCTATGTGACAACAAAAATCTATAAACTTCCATTTGCTCAATAAAGTGATACTGAATTTGAGAAATAAAATTGCACCATTATGATACAATAATTTGGTCCTTGAAAGTTTAGCCTTTCTTAGTCACTTATATGTCAAATATAATAAGAATACCATTTCTGTAGTTTCTAATTTTAAAAACAGGAAGATAATATTTTAATGCTAATGATTTCTAGATTGATAAAAATAACTTACTAATTATTAATCAAAATGCATTATCTCATAATTTTTTTATTGTGTGTTACAACTTAGTCACCATTTCTGGCACCAGAGGTTTAAAACAACAACAGCCAAAAGACACTACTCGATGTTCTATTATGGCAGTTCTATAAACCCATTCCTAGTCTACTTTCTCCCACCCAAAGAATCAATAACAAAGAGGCTAATTGCCATAGGATATGCCATGGGAGGAAAGAGGAATCTCCATAATGATGCCTGGCCAGGAGAGTAATAATAGCACAGGAGGAAAATTTTTGCTATTAATGAGCCTTAAAAGAGAATCTTGAAAGATGATTAGGAATCTGTTATGTAAAGCAGAAAAATAAAGTTAAGAGTCAATATAGCTGTAGAAAATTGAGAAATTTTACACATATATCAAAAACTGTTTTGACTGTTAACTATTAATCTTCCCAATTAAAAAAAAAAGTAAAGTAGAGAAATATGAGAATTTCATGTAAAGGGGATTAGCATAATGACTATGGCATATTCACAGATTGGTAAATGTACAAAGTATGATATTCTATTCCTTCAAACATAATCTTTATAAACCACAGCACACTGACTAACAAACTAGCATTAAGTATGATTGTACATAAATGCTATTATTTTTTCTTTAGGTTAGTGAACTATATACACTAATATATACACAAGCAAATGGGAAAGACACAAATATTTTACTGATGTTTTTCTTGTTTCCTACATTTTGAGTCACACTTTCATCCCCTTATGGTACTGCCAGAAAAAAAAGTAACACATAACAAATATGTGCACGTACTAAGTACAAAATATTACAAAGCACGAACATTTGTGTTGGAAAAGCCTACTGCCAATGTGTCAGACACACTGACTATTAGTGTTCAAGCAAGAGCCAAATTCAACCTAACCATATTAAATGCTATAGTGGATGAAATCCAAGCTTTGATTTCTTAACTTTTTTACTTTCTTATTTTTATTTACATACTTAGTCAAGCCATAAACAAGTAGTTTATACTTGGACAGCAAGCATGTGCATGGATGGCAATTCATTGCGCAAAATTTAAGGTAACTGGGCAGGGGGGAGCTCCTGAGAAGACAGCACAATGGTTATGCATAAGATTGTCTGCCTGAGGCTCCAAAGTCCCAGGTTCAATTTCCAGCACCTCCAGAATCCCATGTTGAGCACTGCTCTGATTAAAAAAAAAAAAAAAAATCAAAGCCGCTTACTAATTTATCTATGAATAGATTATTTAATTGTTATTCAGAGAATCAAATCTGGAATTTTATACAGGTGAAGGTATTAATGATTAGGAATGGTGATGGTAGTAATGATTATAATTAAGGAATTACCATTATAGAGAATTTATTTTGAGTCAATTATAGTGCTGAATGTTCTAAGTAATCTGTGTCATTTATCTTTTACTTAGCAAATATGTGATGACAATACTAATAAATGTCATATGTGCTTAAACATTTAATTTTGCACCATAACCTGTATTAAGTATTATTCTTCTTTAACATCAATACTATAAATAATCACACATAGTATTCCCTTTACATTTTTGTACAAACTCAGAATTATAATTCATATTCAGCAATGAGGAATAGGGGGAGGGCACAGAAAACTCATTACTTTGAAAATTTAAGAGACTTAGATACATCAAAAAGAGTCTTAATAGTCTAGAAAAATATACCCATTTTGGTCAACTGATTTAACAGAATGCCTCCTTAAAATAAAAATGCCCCTACTTGTAGGTAATGTGAGTGTGTGTGTGTTTAATTAATGAATATCAATTACTTTCTTCAGGCAATTAAAAAAAATATTTATTTATTCCTTTTGCTGCCCTTGTTTTATTGTTGTAGTTATTATTGTTGTTGTTGTTGGATAAGACAGAGAGAAATAGAGAGAGGAGGAAAAGACAGATAGGGGGGAGAGAAAGACAGACACCTGCAGACCTGGCTGCTTGTGAAGCAACCCCCCTGCAGATGGGGAGCAAAGGCTTGAACCAGGATCCTTACGCTGGTCCTTGCAATTTGTGCCATGTGCACTTAAACCTCTGTGCTACAGCCCAACTCCCACTTCAGGCAATTTTGAAAGCAAAGTTGCTAGAAAGTTATGTTGAAACACATGTATCTTCAAATAGTAAGGCCTATGCTGTCTCCAATACTTGTAAGACAGTGGAACCAAATGTAATCTGAGTTCAAGGTTTACAAAAGAGATGAATAAAAAATTCTGAGTATTGGCTTTCTTTGTTAAACTACGAAGATAGCATCTAATGGAGGAATGGAGCTAGAGATACAAAAGAGAAATGATTTAAAAATATTGCAATCCTATCAAAATCCTATGCAATTAAACTAGCATAAAACTTTGCACTCAGAACATGCAGGTTAGTTTTACAAGACAGAATATAAATATATAACTTCAATTTTTGAACCAATTTTATAAAGGTACTAAAATTCTGACATTACCAAAACTGAAGATACATATTTCACAAGTCGCTATGTCAAGTGTAGTGTTTTTAGCCATAAGTTCCTCAGTGCACTGGATTTCCAGATGAAGAACTGTAATACCTCTACTGTATTGTTATCCAGGCAATCCCAACTCATACAAAATTGCTGAGGTCAATCATAATTCACCCAATGCCCTGTCTATATCAAAAATAAACTCTAATCTAATATGAAGTTAAAGTAGCTGAAGCACATACAGGAAAACACACACACACAAACAACAACAACAACAAAAAACTACACCCAGAGAAATATTGTTGTAGTTAGTTTTTGAGAGTTTGGGAGTTACTAATTGTAACTCCAGTGATTCAGGACATTTTAGCATTAAAGAGTGAAAAACAGGTACAGTCATCTTGCTGTATAATTTATCATCAGTAGTGACTTATAAATGCCACTTTAGGACAGATCTATCCATTGGAAACAGAAGTGACATCATCCAAATGTGCAATTAAGTAGAGGTCATACATTGTAATGAATGTTTTTTTGACTTTTACTATTTCATTTCTACCTTAATGTCATAGTGAGTCTACCACTTTCAGCAATTGCTGGTATTTGAGATGGGTAAATGAATCAATGACATGATAGTAATAAAAACAAGGGCCCAGTGGTGGTAGTGCACCTATAGAGAATGAATAATAGTTCATGGTTAAAGTATGAAAGATCAGAGAATGAGGTGTTATTTTAAGGGTTCCATTCCCCCCCCCCCCACACCTAGGTGCTTAAGCTAGGATGTGAGTTTATCAAAGTTGTAACAAAGACCTTATTTTACAAGGAAAAGTAGCCCCACCCCTTAACCTGTTACCCTTTCTATCAGTAACTGTAAGTAATTAAAGGATTTTTTTTTTTCCTACTGTGAAGCACTGATTGGGCCAGGTTATAAACTCCATAAATACCCAGTCAATGGGAAACTGGAGGAGGGATTTTGCGTTAGGGTATATGTTTTTGTTATCTCAAGCTTGAATGAGTCAACATGGCTGCTTCAGGTTGGTCTGGCGGCCAATTCTACAAAACTGAATAAATGTCTACCTTCCTACTTTTCTTTAAGTTTTCAAAATCTGTTCTTGGGGTGGATGCACTGAATGATTTCTTTTTTTATTATTATTTTTATTTATAAAAAGGAAACACTGACAAAACCATAGGATAAGAGGAGTATAGCTTTGCATAATTCCCACTACCAGACCTCTGTATACCAACCCCTCCACTGATAGCTTTCCTACTCTTTAATCCTCTGGGAGTATGGACCCAAGATCCTTGTGTAGAAGGTTGAAAGTCTGGCTTCTGTAATTGCTTCCCTGCTGAACATGGGCATTGACAGATTGATCCATAATCCCAGCCTGTCTCTTTCTTTCCCTAAGTGGGGAAGGGCTCTGGAGAAGTACAGCTCCAAGGCACACTGGTGGGGTTGTCTAACAAGAGCTCACATTAGCATCCACAGAAACCTGAGCTCAAGTCTCCAGTCCTCACTCTAAGAGGTGTCTATCTCCCTCCTCTCACCCACTTCCTTCCCTCTCAATTTCTCTGCCTCTATCAATAATAATAATAATTTTAAAAAAATAGAAAAAGAAAGAGCAGGAAGAAAAATGGCTGCCAGGCACAGTGGATTCCTTATGCCGGGGCTTGAACCAGTGTTTTGCATATGGTAGCACATGAACTCAACCAGGTGTACCACCACCTGGCCCCAGGCTCTTCCTTAATGTTCCAAATTCAGTTCTTGACTTTCCCATTTCCCCAATCAGTCCTTTGCCCCTATTCCCTCATATATGAAAGGATGACACTCATTATAGGGCGGGGTGTTGATTTGAGCACTGCTCCATTCTCCACTGTACTTTTGAATGTTAATAAAGCAGATTTTCCTTTATGTGAAATCCGGTGTGACAGCTTCACTTCTGCGGCATCTGGAAAGCTGGCGTTCATGTTTAGCCTTAATGTTAACAAATTGCAAGTTTTAGAGGAAACCAATGATGGTACTCTCAATCTGATATATCACTGCAAAATCACTGCTCACTGAATTATATTCTTTTTTAAAATAATTTTTATATTTTTTTTATTTTACTTGATATAACAGAGAGATATTGAGAGCAGGAGATAGAGAGGGAGAGACAGAGAGATACCTGCATCACTGTTTCACAGCTTGTGAAGCTATCCCCCTGCTGGTGGGGACCTGGGGGCTCCAACCATGATCCTTGTGTATGGTAATATGTGCATTTAACCAAGTGCTCCATCATCTGCCCCCTTGAAATACATTCTCTATACAGTAAGCAAGGTGATCAAGAGAAACAAAAAAATCAAATAAAGTTATTACTAGATCCAAAATCCTAATTGGGGTCCAAATAAATACATCTCCTCCTAACAAACAATAACCCCCTCCTCCCTAATTCTCTTCACCCCATTGCTCATCTTACTTTAGGCATACTACTCTCTCTCTCTCTCTCACCCCCACGGTTGTTGCCTGGGCTCAGTGGCAGCACTATGAATTCACTGATCCTGGTGGCCATTTTTTCCATTTAATTGGATAGGACAGAGAGAAACTGAGAGGGAGCTGGCGATAGATAAGGAGAGAGAAAGACACCTGCAGATCTGCTTCACCACCTGTGAAACTTTTCCTCTGCAGGTGGGGACTGGGGGGCTCGAACTCGGATCTTTGCTCTGGTCCTTGTCCTTAACTGGATGCACCACTGGATGGTCCCCTCTCCTGGTTTTTTCTCAAACACACTCCTTTCTCTCATTTTTTTTCCTCCTGCTCCCTTCAGCCTGGAATGGGGAGGAGTGTTAAGGTCCTAAAACATTATGCCTGAGGAGAACCTAGGTAAGGGCTTAGAGTCTTATGTGGAAAATTGAGAAAGGTTACAATGTACAAAATACTGTATTTTACTGTAGACTGTGAACCATTAATCACCCCCAATAAGGAAAAAATAATAATAAAGAAAGAAAGGAAGATAGAAAGAACAAAAGGAAGGAAGGAAGGAAGGAAGGAAGGGAGAAAGAAAGGAAGAAAGAAAGAACGAAAGGAAGGAAGGAAGGAAGGAAGGAAGGAAGGAAGAAAGAAAAAGGAAGAAAGAAAGAAAGAAAAAAGGAAAGAAAGAAAGAAAGAAAGAAAGAAAGAAAGAAAGAAAGAAAGAAAGAAAGATGCCCCAGAGATCAGGTGGTGGCACACCTGGTTGAGCACACATGTTACATATAGTGCCGGAGGACCCAGGTAGGCTCCCCACCTGCAGGGGAGAAGCTTCATGAATGGTGAAGGAGTGCTGCAAGTGTCTCACTTTCTCTCTCTCTCTCTCTTTTATCTGCCCCTTGCTTTTTGATTGCTACCTCTATTCAATAAATAAGTAGACAAATGCATAAAGGAGGCACGTTCTACATGGTCACATTTGCTAAGGCACACAGTCATTAAGCTAAGACTGGTTTTTCAGTATTAGGGAAAGTAATCTACTAAAATATCCACCCAGGGAATGTTGTCATGCCAGAAGGAAAAAAAAAAAAAGTTCTTCCCTTGTTTCTTTTATATATACAAGCTTTCATTTTTTTATCTCACATTCTTATATTTTTAAAAACTTTTTATTAGCAATTCAATATTGATTCACAAAATTACATGAAGGTAGGAGTTATGGCCTCTGAAATTGCCTCTCTGCTGGGTTTAGGCATTGGCAGGTTAATCCATACCCCCAGTCTGTTTCTATCTTTCTCTAGTGGGTTAGGGCTCTGGAGAAATGAGGTTCCAGAACACATTAGTGAAGTCTTCTGCAACTTGGTCTGGAAGGTGGCAGGACATAAAGTGAGATAAAATGTCCAGCCTTTCATTTTGTGCAGCACTTTAGAATTCCTTACTCCTTGTTACATGGGATATTGCCTAATTCATGAATTGTTGAATAAAGCCAATTTACTAAAATAGATTTTGACCATGAACATCAGCAATTTACTCCATAGCATCTTCAGGTATACAATATACCATATATATATTTTTTAATTTTTTCATATTTATTTATTTATTTTCCCTTTTGTTGCCCTTTTTTATTGTTGTCATTATTTTTGTTGTTGTTATTGATGTCGTGGTTGTTAGATAGGACAGAGAGAAATGGAGAGAGGAGGGGAAGACAGAGAGGGGGAGAGAAAGATAGACACCTGCAGACCTGCTTCACCAACTGTGAAGTGACTCCCCTGCAGATGGGAAGCAAGGGGCTTGAACCGGGATCCTTACGCTGGACCTTGCGTTTCTTGCCACGTGCGCTTAACCCACCTCGCTACTGCCTGACTCCACCCATATATTTTTAATAATGTCTTTAGCTTCTCTTCTTTCTGATCCCTTTAGAATGTCTTCCAAAGATCCGAGAGACAATGGAAGGTGATAAGTACCATAATGTTGAGATCTGCATAAAACTAGGCATGCAGGCTGCCATATAGCAGCAGTCAGAATTAGCTGAAAACCCAGTCAGGAGGTTTTAGACAAAGTTCACTGTCATTCCCTCTGTCAGGAAAGCCTGATGTGAATGAAGGTCAACAATGTGCAACGACTTGGCCAATTACAAGCAACAAGGGGGATGAAGCTAAAAAGGTCATAAAAAAAAGCCCCAACCATGATTTTCTCTTGCCTTTTTTTCTTGATGTGATGTGTAACTGGTGGCCAATTCCCCTCCCTTGGGTGAAGACAATAGGTTTGGTAATGTGTTTTCTTTTTTTTTTTTATTTTTTATTAACTTTATTTATTGGATAGAGATAGCCAGATGTCGAGATGAAGGGGGACACAGACAGGGAAAGAGAGATACCTGCAGCACTGCTTCACCACTTGCAAAGCTTTCCCCCTGCAAATGGGGACCTGGGGCTCAAACCCAAGTCTGAGCATTGCAACATGTGCGCTCAACCAGGTGTGCCACCACCAGGCCCCAGTTTGGTAATGTATTTTCATCCACCTCTAAAATCTTTAAGTTATTTGCTTAAGTGAGCTGAAGCTGCTCACTCTTAATTATTCTTCTAGTAAATTCCCTTAACATTCTAATGATTTCAGTATTTACTGCTCGTTTTGGTGTTTGGTTAAATCTTCTAAAATCTGCAGGGGGGAAACCACGAGTGCTGAAACAGCGTTACAAATGTCTCTCTTTCTCCATCTTCCCCTACCCTGTCAATTTCTTTCTATCAAGTAAATACATAAATATTAATAAATTGGGGCCAGGTGGTGGTGCACCTGGTTAAGCACACTAATTATAATGCACAAGGACCTGGGTTCAAGCCCCTGGTCCCCACCTAAGTGTCACAAGTGGTAAAGTAGAGCTGCAGATGCCTCTGTCTCCTGTCTCCTCTCAATTTCTCTCTATCTCTATCCATAAATAAATTATTTAATATATATTTTTAATATCTATTTATTCATTCCCTTTTGTTGCCTTTGTTGTTTTATTGTTGTAGCTATTATTGTTGTTGTTATTGATGTCATTGTTGTTGGATAGGACAGAGAGAAATGGAGAGAGGAAGGGAAGACAGAGAGGGGGAGAGAAAGATAGACACCTGCAGACCTTCTTCACCACCTGTGAAGCGACTCCCCTGCGGGTTGGGGAGCCTGGGACTCAAACCGGAATCCTCCCGTAATTGTAAAAACAAAAAACAAACAAAAAACTAAATAAATATATTAATAAATACTTCCTAATGAAAGAAACTGGAAATTTCTAAAAAGGTCTTAAAATTTATCTAACAACACAATGAGGGCATACTGCTGTGTCTATGGCTTATTCCATCAGCTACTGCGTTCTCAGCATGGAGACTGGCATTCTAGAACACAGTGATACTCAGGACAGAATGCATGTGATCCTGATTTTTTTAAATGGACTATATAGTATTAGTACTTACTAAGATAAAGACTTCTGTAACATTTTTAAGTGTAAATAAGGAGCTGTGGTGCACAATTGTTGGAATTCAAACAGGTCTATACAAATTGGAAGCTAATGTTTTATGTATTTAATGGACTTCTAAAGCATATGAAGAGGACCAGAATAAATAATCTGGACTGGGGAGACAACATAATGGCTATGTGAAAAGACTTTAGTGTCAGAGCCTCTTAACATCCCAAAATCAATCCCCAGCACAACTACAAGCCAGAGCTGAAAAGTGATCTGATTAAAAATATAATAATTTAATAAAAATAAAATTATTAGGAGTCAGGCGGTACACAGCGGGTTAAGCAAAGATGGCACAAAGCACAAGGACCAGCGTCTGAGCCACCCCCCCCCCAGCTGCAAGGGAGTCACTTCACAAACAATGAAGCAGGTCTGCAGGTGTCTCTCTGCCTCTTTCCCTCTCAACCCCACTCCCTTCTCAAATTCTGTCTCTGTCTAGAATAAATAAGTAAAATTAAAAAATATATAAAAATAAAATTATTAGAATACATGAAATTATTAGAATATAAAATATAATAAATTTATTATAATAAAATATCATAACAAATTTATTATAATAAAGTTATTAGAATATATAAAATTATTAGAATTATAATTATATTTATACTCTAATATATTATATAATTATTATATATAAAATTATTAGAATATATAAAATATAATGGAATTATTAGAATATATAATTCCAAATTATATATAGAATATATAATTATATATAGAATATATAATTCCAAAAATCTTCCACACTGGATTTTCAGGTAAAGGGAATTAAGAAGGAACAAACATACAAGGAGTTATGTGTCATTCTACATTCTGCCTAAAAATCAGTATAAATTTCATTTTATACCTTCATCACGATAATAGAAAACTGGGGCCGGCAGTGGCACACCGGGTTAAGAGCATGTAGTACAAAGCACAAGGACCTGTGCAAGAATCCTGGTTCGAGCCCCTGGTTTCCCCATCTTCAGGGATGTCACTTCACAAGTTGTGAAGAAGGTATACAGGTATCTTATCTTTCTCTCTCCCTCTCTATCTTCTCCTCCTCTCTCAATTTCTCTCTGTCCTTTCCAAAAAAAAAAAGGCCACAGGAGCAGTGGATTCCTAGTGCAGGCATCAAGCCCCAGCTTGATAACTCTGGAGGCACAAAGATAAAAAAGATTGAGAGAGAGAGAGATTAAAAAAAAAAAAAAAGGAAAAAGGAAACTGGAGCTAACATAACTGAAGAGAAATGGCAGTCTTCAAAAAATTCCTTCCTAAAGTGGCCTGATTTCCCTATATCATCTAGTTTCTTTCCCATAATGACTTCTTCTCATGAGGATGACATACCCTTTTGCTTTGCCTCTTACCCTGTTTTATGATTCATTGTTCAAATGATATATGATGGTAAAGAGGGGTGTTAATTTTTTCAAACAAGCTTTTACCCATATCTGTGATATATTTTATGTATATAAGAGATAGATCTTTTGCTAATTTTTTGGCCAGTTAATGTGGACGCTCCACCCTTAAATCTAGGAAGGCACATTCCTCCACAATATTATCATAGAATTTAATTCAGAATGGTCATTGAAATGAATGAGAACTCAAAAATTATTTTTCTATTCACTAAGATATAAAAACATTTTTCCTCTCACTGAACACACATACAATACAGATATTAATTATGAAATTAGTGGGAGAAAATATAAATATGTATGAGATAATTTAAACACCTAACATTAGTAGAGAAATTCTTATGAGTAAATAAAATCAAAACATTTAAAATGCTTTTAAATCGCTCATGTGACTATAACTTACTGAATCTGACTTACTAAATAGATATCATTATAAATAGGGGAAAGCAAAAACTACTTCTTAATAATCTTATGGATAATGAAAATTGCCATGAATTCCTAAAACAAAGACTGACAAAATTAAAAGTGATTTTTTTTTTATCAATGATTTAATATTGGTTTACAAAATTACAAGATAACAGAAGGACAATTCCACACAACACCACAGATCAGGGTCCCCATTCCCTCCATTGGAAATTGAAGTGGTTCTCACAAGGTCACAGAAATAGGTTAGCTATTATTTTTATGTCTGTCTATCTCTCCCTCTCTCTGTCTATCTATGTATCTATATTTTTGTCCATTTTTTCCCCTACATTCCTTCCTTCTGTTCCTTCCTAAGTCACACCTAAGACTATCACCACTTCCAAATGTCTTTCCTTTTGTCTCTCTGGGTCCTGATGGAATTGAGTTTCAGAGACCTCTAGTTATCTTCCCCTAACATTCCATCCCCCCCACTCCCCAGTATGGACCAAAATGTGATTTTTAGTTTTCTCATTTTAACAGCTTTTTCCTTTATTATATAAAAGCACTGGACTAAGACTAATTTAAAGAAAATTCCACAAAACATTGACATGCTAATTCTGAGTGCTTCAGTTCAAATACTCTTCATTTGTGTAAACTAATGTAACAATGGACTGTTAACTCTGCTTTGAGCTTGAGAATATGAAAAGCCAAAAGTGTCAATTGTAAGAGTTAGAAAATTTCCTGCACATCTACAAATTATCCTGTTGCCTAGTCACTAATTAAGCAAACACTTCCCCTGGGTAAGATATTTAGAATGGTAAGTATTTGAAAAAAAAAAAAATGCCCTTTTTCAGGCATTTTTTTTTTTACTTTTTCGTAAAGTTTTTTTTGTTGTTGTTTTTACTTCTTCATAAAGTTATTTCCACTTACACCTACATTTGTTCTTTATAGTTAAATAATCATTTTTGTTATATTATGATTGTATCCAATAAAAAATATATACTGGGAAAAGCAGAGTTAAAGAATGGTAAAAACAGACCAACCACTTGTATATACAACAGGGGTGGATGATTCTATATCAGTGGTAAGGCATGTACGTTACATAGTTTCTTTATTCGGTATTCTAGGAGGTATTGTAGATTTGTGGGAACATAATAAATACTTGTGCTACTATATGCAGCTTAAAAGAAGAAAAAAGGGGGAAAAAGCTCCCTTTTCCTCTGACTAAAAATCTGTCTAATTTTTACACTACATTGAGAATGTTATTTATTTTTATTAATACATTTTTTGATCTGGGCTATATGTTTTAACAGCAGGTATGCAGATTTTCATAAATCTGCATTCTCTGCCTTGGGACTTATAACAAATGGAGTTAAAATATAAGGATAACAGACATTTTCACCTTTGTCATAGCCATTTGTACAAAATTTGATTAAGAAAAAAGCTAGCCTGGAGACCATGTGACATACCCAACTATGAAATATATATTAAATACAGTTATTACAAAAGATATTGGCGAAGACAGCTACAGGGCCGAGGGAACCCTGTGGCAGCAAAATAGCTAAGATGGATGGGATACAGCTGATGTAAGAGTAACCTGGGAGACCATGACCAGCGCTAGCAATTCAAGGTATCACCTGATCTGAATCAGTGAATCACAAGAGATACAGCCTGAACATATTTGAATCAACCACTCAAAAACAAGAGGGAGGGAGGTACCATAGAGGAAAATCCACATCAGTTTCAGATGTTTGGGATTTAGCTTCTGTAACTGGGCCTGTCCACTCAAAATCCTAAGAGGGGCTATACTAATACATGTTTTAGCTCTTAATATCCCTTTCTCACCACTATTTATTGATTTGTCGAAAAAGTCATGTTTTTCTATGGAAAAAAAAGGTGTGATGACTTTTATGACAACCCCATAGCTAATAAATTGCTGTTCTTGCTGCTGTGTTTGCATCCTGAAATTCTTTTCTGAGATGTAAACAACAACTGAAAAATCTTTTTGGAGTCTGTACTTCCAGCAACATCTATGATCAATGATCAGTGCTGAAAGTGACTGAGAACAATTTATAATTTAAGTGGCATAGGTACAATAAATTAAAAATTTGCACTGAAATGAACAGTGAAATGACTGTTACTATGTCCTTTCCATTATTTGGCAAAGGTTGATAGTAAGTATTTTTATTTTACAAAGATTAGGATCAGCATTCAAATAACTATACCGTGGGCTTTTAATAAACATTTATAGGGGCCAGGTAGTGATGCACCTGGTTAAACACACACAGTACAGTGCTCAAGAACCTGGGCTTGAAGTCTTTGGTTTCCACCTGCAGCAGGAAAGCTTCACGAGTGGTAAAACAGGGCTGCAAGTGTCTCTCTCAATTTCTTTCCCTCTCAATTTCATTCTGTCTCTATTCAATATGGAAGAAAAAAGAAAAAAATCTAAAAAAAATAATAAAAATATAAAAATTAGATAAAGTATTGAATGTAAGACAAGCTAAGGAGAAATATCAAGGAAATGGAGAAAGTAGACAGAAAGATCATATTTCAAGATACAAGTTTCAATAAGGTAATTCTTGCAAAGAAAACTGGCATAAGGTCTTCTAAAGACAAAACACCATACTATGTAAATTGGTAATGTAAAAAAAAAAAGCACCCCTAAGTAAAGCTAACATGGACTGTCTGATGGAAAGGAAGAAGGAAAAAAGGAAAAAAAAAAGTAAAAGTTGGTCTAAGGTTTATAGTTTGGAGAGTGTCACCAAGTCTCACTGATGAGGAACCAGTCCCCAGAACAGGCAGGGTTAGTCAATGAAAGCAGAGAGCAATGTGGCCCTCCCTGCTAGACTTATGATATGTATCTCCTGATAACATTTTCACATGTGCTGTACATGATCACTGTACATACAAAACATGTCCTTTACAAAACATGTCCATTTCTCCCTTTTACAAATACTATTTTTTTTTCTAGAATGTATCCATTATTATGTTTCCCTTAATGATCCTATGTATAAAACCGTTAACCTGGGTTGTTTAATAAATCCCTTCTTTCCTATATAGTAATTCCTATGAATTCCTTGTGACAGTAAATTTCTGAGGGTTGCTTTTATTAAGCATAAGAAATAAAATGCTTTTAAAATTAAGTCTGCACCAGTTACTTAAGCTATGAATAAGAAAGTAAAGACAGCAATTGATTATAAACAGTGAAACACTAGACTATAATAAAAGTAGCACTATCATGGATGCACAATGAATTCTGGTTGAGTAGATAAATTAGTTAATAGCATAAGTCTTTTTTTATTATCACAGTTAATTTTTTTATTAATTTTTAATCTTTATTTATTTGACAGAGACAGCCAGAAATTGAGAGGGAAGGGGGAATATGGAAATATGGAAAGGGAGAGAGACAGGAAGACACCTGCAGACCTGCTATACCACTTGTGAAGCTTCCCCCCTGCAGGTGGGGACTGGGGGGCTCGAACCCCGGTCCTTGAGCACTGTAACATGTGCACTTAACCAGGTGAGTCACCATCCAGCCCCATATTCTTTTATTTCTTAAAGTAAGGTACAGAAAAAGATCTAGAAAAAGACCAAAGCACTGATCAACTCTGACTTATGGCAGTAGTGGAGACTGACATGGGACTTCAAAGTTGTAGGAGGCATGAAAGTCTTTTGTTTAACCATTATGCTGTCTGAAAAGCCCACATCTAAGTATTTTATTGTCACTAAGTTGCTACTACAATAAAGTACTATGGAGTCAAATTTCTTAGGGAGGAGCTAAGGGCACATAAGTAATCCAGCCTTCCATTCTAGCATTACTCTACTTCCTCTGCAGGAGGAAAACATAGCTAGAAGCAGAAATTCAGATCACAATCTCTCCATCTCCCTCCTCAACCTCTCCCTATCCCCAGTAACCAAAAGATTTTACAAAGAAGCCTTGAGGCAAGGAAGGAGACTGATTTGAGAGACATTCTCATATTGTACAACATTTTTAAGTAAAATGATACTTTCTACAGAGATGGGAGCAGATAAATTCATCTTGACTGGACAGACTGACAAATTCTGCACGATAGTATGGGTTCTCTAATAATCCCTTATTCCACGTCTATAAAAACAGGTATCTGGGGAGTTAGGCAATAGCTTGGCAGGGGTTAAGCGCAGGTGGCGCAAAGCTCAAGGACCAGCATAAGGATCCCGGTTTAAGCCCCGTCTCCCCATCTGCAGGGGAATCGCTTCACAAGCAGTGAAACAGGTCTGCAGGTGTCTATCTTTCTCTCCCCCTTCTGTCTTCCCCTCTCCTCTCCATTTCTCTCTGGCCTATCCAACAACAATGACATCTATAATAACTATAACAATAAAACAACAAGGGCAACAAAATGGAATAAATAAAAAAAGGATCAATTCTTTAAAAAAAGGGTATCTGAAACAATTGAAAAATAGCAGAAATAATTCAAAATGTGGAAGAGTATCACCAGATGGTTTCTATTATATCTAGACTATAAATAACCAAATGAAACAACATATTGTAGAAGAAAGTTGACAATTTTAGGCACAGAGAGTATGAGTTTGCCGAGGTTTCAAATCTTCCAGAAAAAAGAAAATGAATTCATCCACTGATTCTTTAAAAGCCTAGAGCTACCACCACCCCCTTTTACCTCCCCCCATTCTGGTCCCCTGCTATGACAATAAGAAGAGATCAACCAATGCAGCTAAAGGTCAGGCCCAAAAAGTTCACCTACACAACAAGGGCAAAAATCTAGCACACTTATTAAGCATTTTCTCACACCTAAATTGGTTTCTGTCTTAGAGACTGTATTTGCCTGAGTTCAAAATATGTATTATTTGGTTCAGTCAAGATGTCAGGAATTACCATATGCCCATCTTCCAGTGTTTGCTTTAATGGAAATATTACATCTATTGAGAATAACTCAACTGTCAAAATGAAATATAAACAGGAAATCATATGGAGGTGGGAGAGGCTGCTCATCGAAACTTCCTTCTGTCTCTACTGGTTTGCTTTCTTCAGAGACATGCTAGGCTTTAATTCTGAAAAATAAAGGTCTCCATTCCTCCATATAATGGTGGGGATTATTATTTTTTTCCCTCTTCACCAGGTTTCCCAACTTTGGGCTGAATTTTCAGAGAGACAGAGTAAGATAGCATAGAATCTCTATATAACAAGAGCAACAAGGGATTGAAAGTTATTAATGAACTCCTCCAAGTTCCTTAAGTTTCCTTAAGAAAGGAAATTTATTTTACACCTAATAGTGGTAAGAGAGGAACTCTAGTTTGAACCTTCTTGCACATCCTACACTAAAAAGGAACATCCTGCTTTACAGAATGGAATTTAACATATGACTCTGAGAATGTGGAGTCCTGCACAAACACAGCTGTGACAGACACTCTGTAAGAGGAAAAGGACAATGATTTAAGAGATTTACCTCCTTTAGCCCGCTGGCTAATGGATTTTTTTCTATTTTTATTTTATTATTTATTTTCCCTTTTGTTGCCCTTATTGTAGTAGTTATTATTATTGTTGCCACTGATGTCACTGTTGTTGGATAGGACAGAAAGAAACAGAGAGAGGAGAGGAAGACAGAAAGGGGGAGAGAAAGATAGACACCTGTATACCTGCCTCACCACCTGTGAAGCGACTCCCCTGCAGGTGGGGAGCCAGCCGGGGGCTTGAACCAGGAACCGGGAACCAGGATCCTTGTGCTTTGAGCCATGTGCGCTTAACATGCTGCACTAGTGCCCAACCCCTGGCCAATGGATTTTTTTTTTTAAAGTTTATCATCTTTGTTTCCCTTACAAGTAGTATGTGACATTGATTTGAAAGTGCTATGTAGGGTTATACCTTTTATGCTATATTTTCTTTTTTCTTTTTTTTTCAAAGGTTTTATTTATTTATTAATGAGGAAGATAGGAGGAGAGAAAGAACCAAACATCACTCTGGTACATGTGATGCCGGGGACTGAACTCAGGACCTCATGCTTGAGAGTCCAGTGCCTCAGCCACTGAGCCACCTCCCTGACCACATTATGCTCTTTTTTTCAAAGCTTACTTTGATGATGTGAGGCCTAGGCAAAGCAAGTACATGAACTATTTTGTTGGTTTGGCAACAAGTTATTACTAAGTCAACAAAATCACAAGGAATAATCCTCAGATTCTGGAAAGATATAATGGTTACCAAAGAGAGCAGGGCAGACATTGCCTTTGAAAAAGTCATTCACATATATAAAGGAAAAGCTCTCTAATGGGGTCTCTCCACTGAACTGGAGAAAATCTAACTCACTTATCTGTTTTCCATAGAGAAGGTAGAACTTAAATCCATGCACAACTGTTTAACCTATTTTCTTTGGGAACATTCCTAACTGGCCTTCCCTCTTCCTCCCATCTCAATTTCTGAGTTTATAATTTTTTAAAGATTTATTTATTTATTCACTTATGTATTTATCTGAGGGAGAGGTAGAGAGAACTGGCATATGCAATACCAGGGACAGAACTTGGAACCTCATGTTTGAGAATTTAAAGTCAACTTTCCTCCACTCTCAGCAGTTTTTTTATTAGATAAGAATTAAGGTATGTCTGAAAACCTGTAGTAGAATTGGTCTTTTTGTTTTTCTGGGTTCCCCTTATGTATATAGAAGGTACATATGTTACTAATAAATTTCTCTTTACTTTTCTCTTATCTGTCTGATATGTATTTATTTGAGTAACCTGAAAATTTCTGAAAGGTACACAATGATTTATTTTGCACTTTAAAATTAAAATGATGATTAAGATATTCAGTGTCATGTTTTTTTTTAAGTTCATATTTTTCCTCTAACTAAAATAAAGATTCTGATCTGTGATACATAGCTTTTTTCTTTGGGAAGGGTGTTTTTCATTGAGTACACAACTGATCTTATTGTTAAAAGTCAGAGTACTTGCTAATAGTTGATAGGTAAGTTTCAAAATAATTTCTGAGTGAGTTTAGAAATTTGAGATAATACTATATCAGTACAAGCTACTGCACTTGTCTCAAGACCAGTTGCTAAAGATGTATCTCAGAAAACTTAAGTCTAATGGAAGAAAGAAATAAGTAAATAAGCTTAAATAAGGTTAAATGTTTGGCTATAGCCTACTAACAGTAGTTCTTATATGAAAATGAGCAGTTTAGCTTCAATGTTAAGTAGCATCACTGTAAAAATGTACAAGTGTCTGATAACAGACTCAACTCCCACATACTCTGTCACACAAGTTGGCAGCAGAGAACGAAAGGGTTCTGTGGCTCTAGCTCCAATTAATTGTACATAGTGAAATACTTAAGAATTACCTAGATTTATAGTGCCATTATTTAACAGGGTAACTACTTAGTTGGTCAGCTCCCTAGATTAATGACCCATAAATTAATAAATATACCATGGCTCTAAAACTAAGCATTAGCCAACCCCTCAAAATCAATATTCTTCACAAGAAACAACACTTCTGGAATGACATTCATGCCTTCCTTTGTTATTTGTTGACTACTGCCACTATCACTAATTTAATACTTAGCATAGCAAAGCACAGGAAAAAAAGTTTATTACTAAAATTCAATCAGTAAATATTATAGAGCAATGAAGTAATATTTCATTATCATATCAAATTAAAAAATTTGCATGAATGCATATCTGAATTGCTATTCAAGTAAGGTATGCCTCTCCCTGAGAAAGTATACCAATTCAAAATTCCTCTCCCTAATAAAAATTAAATCAGTTCTATTTTTCATGTTGACTATATTTAATTAATCTTAAAGTCCTTTAAGCACCCTCAGGTTACACTTCTCACCCTATGAAAAAATACAAAAGCATCTATATCCATGAATCTATTTACTTTTTGGAGTTGAATCCAAATGTAAAATTATTCTAATAAAAAAATGTGTGTGTGAAGATGAAGATGCTACATGAATTAAAAAAAGAAAATTATTTTAATGTATTTAAAACCCAGAAGTAATCTCAACGCAGTGGATTTCCTGCATAACCAATATACTAAATAAACTTCAGAACAGAAAAAAAAATATTTTTTTCATATATCATGGCATTACTGAATTTTTCCAGAAAGGAAAAAATATTTCTTCTCACGCTCTTGTGACACAGTAAAATTTTATTCTGAAATTACCTATAAGAGGAAAAATTAGCATTTTGATATTTGGTGTATTTATATTTTAAATGAATGGTTTAAAGAACATCATGGTGCAATTAAAAATCTATACAGTCTCTAAAATAAAAAAAATAAGAAAACCAAAGATAATTTCACTTGATATTAGTATTTAAGGAAACTTTTAAGATATTATTAATATATTCTGGAAGAAACTATTTTTTTAATACTTTCAATAATCACATTATTAATATTTAGATCTAGGATATCACTAGTTTGACTTTTATTAACTTAGTTTAAAATATTTCCTAGTGGCCTGACAAACTAATTCACTTAGACAGTATGCCTAACTTATCATCTGTGAAACCCAGGTTCAAGTCTGGCCTCCACTGCATTTAAAGAAACTTTGACCCCTCACAGAATGGGAGAAGATCTTTAAATGCCATATATCAGACAAGCGACCAATAAACAGAATATATAAAGAACTTGCATTCTCAACAACAAGAAAACCAATAACCCAATCCAAAAATGGGGAGAGGACATGGACAGAATATTCACCACAGAAGAGATCCAAAAGGCCAAGAAACACATGAAAAAATGCTCCAAGTCTTTGATTGTCAGATAAATGTAAATAAAGACAACAATGAGATACCACTTCACTCCTGTGAGAATGTCATACATCAGAAAAAGTAACAGCAGCAAATTCTGGAGAGGTTGTGGGGCCAAAGGAACCCTCCTACACTGCTGGTGGGAATTTAAATGGTCCAACCTCTGTGGAGAACAGTCTGGAGAACTGTCAGAGGCTAGAAATTGACCTACCCTATGATCCTGCAATTCCTCTTCTGGGGATATATCCTAAGGAACCCAACACACCCATCCAGAACGATCTGTGTACACATATGTTCTTGTCAGCACAATTTGTAATGGCCAAAACCTGGAAGCAACCCAGGTGTCCAACAACAGATGAATACAAGCTGAGCAAGTTGTGATATATATACATATATATATGAATACTACTCAGCTATAAAAAATGGTGACTTCACTGTTTTCAGCTGATCTTGGATGGACCTTGAAAAATTCATGTTAAGTGAAATAAGTCAGGAACAGAAGGATGAATATGGGATGACCTCACTCTGAGGCAGAAGTTGAAAAATAAGATCAGAAAAGAAAACACAAGTAGATTATGAATTGGAACTGGTGTATTGCACCAAAGTAAAAGACTCGTGTGGGTGGATGGAGAGAATACAGATCCAAGAAGGATGACAGAGGACCAGTGGAGGTTGTATTGTTATATGGAAAACTGGGAAATGTCATGCATGTACAAACTATTGTATTTACTTTCTAATGTAAAGCATTATTTCCCCAATAAAGAAATTAAAAAAAAACCCTCAAACATAGCAGGTTCACAATAAATGTTATCATCCTTCTATTAGAAAAAAAAAAGAAAAAGAAAAAGAAATAAAGAAAAAAAGAAACTTTGGTAGTTAGTGTTTTTTATTCTTCCCTTACTGGAAAAATCAGTACAGACCATTAAGTCCCACTGATTACAATAACAACAACAACAACAACAACAATATAATGATAATAACAATAATCATCATCACTAATGCTTTATAATTTCTGGACATTGTTCAATGCCCTTTGAATACACTAGTGAGATAACTCAGAGTTTCAAATTTCTTGATAACATTTTTAAAAGGATAGTGTTAGAACTTGGTAAGTCAATAAATTACAAGTTGTTCCATAAAATAGTATATATACTTGTATAGATAAGTAAAATATGATGATGTTACAAAATAAAAGTGTGAAAGAAAAAAAGGTGATTTTTTTTTTTTTTGGTCAGAGTAGTTCTCTACAAGTGAGTTGAATAAGCTGAAAATCAGAGAGAAGCAAATGTCCCATGGAATAACAAGGAACAATCTATGCAGAAGACATAATTCGTGCAAAATTTTGAAAGTGAGAATAAAGTTGCTGAATACACAAAATCAGTGTTATTGGAACTATGGATAAAGGACAGAGTATTAGTGTCCTGGTAAATGCTTAAATGACTATCTGGGACAACACATGCATGCATCTAGAAACATTCTAAATGTATAATATCCTTTACAAATATGAAAGGAGGCAGAATATAGTTTGATTTACCTTACATCAATATTTGTACATTATCTTATATCTGGATAATAAAAATGCTAAGCAAATTATGAACTACATTTGCCAATTTCCAATGGCAATGATTATTTAAAACTATCAGCATGACATCCCTGTGGGTAAAGTTTTAAGAAAATGTGCAAAAGCAATCCACTATATACTAAGTCCACGATATCAAGCAATATACATATTTAAAAGTCCCAACATAGTAGATAATAATAAAATTATTAAAAAGCAGTGGATTGTGAGCACTTATTGCATTTCATTTTAAAGTAAATTATCTATACTATCATACAGTACTTTTTTTTTTAATTGTTGTCATCGTTGTTGGATAGGGCAGAGAGGAAGTAGAGAGAAGAGGGGAAGACAGAGAGGGGGAGAGACAGACAGACACCTGCAGACCTGCTTCACCACTTGTGAAGTGACTCCCTTCCAGGTGGGAAGCCGGGGCTCAAACCGGGGTCCTTATGCAGGTCCTTGCGCTTTGTGCCATGTGCACTTAACTTGCTGTGATTACACAGTATTTTAATCATTAACTTTAACAACTGACTTTCAAAACTCCCGGGAATTCAGTAATTGGTTTTCATAGGTCAACACATGCTATCTCCAGCAAACAGTTCAATATATGTAATGATATAAATGAGGCTTCAATTGTCAACAGAGACATAGTTGGTAAGGACTTATAAACCACTGAAGAGAGTTTCTATTCCATTGGCGGAATAAAGGCGGGGGGGGGGGGACCAAAAAACTGGAGAGTTGAAATCAGATGAGAAATATGATTCAGTTTGTGGTTTCAAATGTTCCTTCTCATTGCTTTAAAATTTTGATTTTAAAAAGATAAAAACAACTAGAAGCTACTGTAAAAGCCTAAATGAGATAATGAGGGTTTAGAAAGGAATGTACTTATCACAGTGAAGTTTCGAGGTGGCCCGAAAAGACTTATTGATGTATTGAAGCAGAAACAGCAAAACCCTTAAATCTGACAAAGCAGACCCTCACATCACATTCATGGAGCATCTCATATTCTTTTTTAGGTCAGAAGAAAAGTGTTTGAAACTTCAATACTCAAGCATAATTAGTAAGAGAGAGAGGCGCTAGACAGACTCACTGAGCAGAGAGAGCAAGTCAGAATTAGCTAGCGGAGCGGTTCTTAAGGGTGGGGAAGACACATTCATAGATTAAGCAGCAGGGAAATTAGAAAAAAGAAGTTGTGGATTGCTTTTGTTTTAAGGTCTCTCTTTCAAATCACCTGGAGTTGAAATTAAGAGAGAGTGGTCCATTCACCCACTCCTTGCCCAGTGAGCCTAGAAATACTGATTGGAAAAGTGGAAAAGTGAGATGTAGAACAACACTGTCCACCAAGTCTTGTGACTGGGTGGATCATGTACCATGACAATCTCCTTTTGCAAGCAGGATAGAAATAAAGTCAGGTTTCCCAGAGTGAGAAAGTCATCAGGAGGGGAACTCCTTTAGCCTCCAGATTTCAGAATGATGACAGAAGGAACCTGATTTGTAACTCTTAGCTATGATAAATGATATCCAGCTTCCATTTAAGCTGCAAATATTAAAGACAATGAGAGGGGGAAACAAAGAAAAAGGAAAATCTGAAATGATCTCCAGATGCTAAAAATCTGAAGTTAATATATTCCCAGTCGAAATCCAATAAAATTTTAGGAGGATGACATTTTGGTTTATTTATTTATTTATTTATTTTGTCAATTTTGGAAGAGGAGTTTTAAAAAAGAAATTTCATTTTATAGGTATCAAGTGATA
Source organism: Erinaceus europaeus (assembly GCF_950295315.1). Classification (NCBI taxonomy): domain Eukaryota; kingdom Metazoa; phylum Chordata; class Mammalia; order Eulipotyphla; family Erinaceidae; genus Erinaceus; species Erinaceus europaeus. Next base: position 137,389,186 of record NC_080164.1, read on the forward strand.
TTGCAAATCTTTGGTGATTGGCACTTTGAATTAAATATGGGTTACTGAAGTAGTCTGTGAAAGAGAAAATAAGAGGTATGAGCATATGAGAATGTATCAGACAGAAATAACATCACATACCACTGGGAAGAGCTAGATTGTTAATATGTACTGAAAACAAATGAGGGAACAATGAGACAGCCCTACCAAGTAGAGTGACCCTGGTCCCTGGCACTATACAAACAGGAAGATTCATTGGTGGTATATATGTATGTGGCAGTGGACAGAAAGAGTGTTGTTATGTCTTTTCTTTTTTAAAAAAGTTATTTATTTATAAAATGGAAACACTAACAAGACTATAGGATAAAAGGGGTACAATTCCCACCACCAGAGCTCTGTATCCCATCCCCTCCCGATAGCTTTCCTAGTCTTTAACCCCTCGGGAGTATGGACCCAGGGTCACAATGGGATGCAGTGTGTCTTTTCTTATTTCTCTGTCTCTCACCTTTTATCTGGGGAGTCCCAGAAAAGTCTGGGCATTAAAAGACAGATAAAGGAAAGAAAAAAAGGTAGAAAGAAAGACAGGAAGGAGACACATTAAACCTAAAAGTGTACTGTTTCTCACAATATGTAAAATGTTCAACTTAATCTACTTGAATTTCTACATATGAAAGTAAAATTTTTTTTTATTATCTTTATTTATTGGATAGAGACAGCCAGAAATCAAGAGGAAAGGGGTTGATTGAGAGGGAGAGAGACAGAGAGACACCTGCAGCCCTGCTTCACCCCTCATGAAGCTTTCCCTCTGCAGGTGGGGACTGGGGGCTCGAACCCGGGTCCTTGCGCATTGTAATACATGCGCTCAACCAGGTGCGCCACCACCCGGCCCTGAAAGTAAAATATTTATGCTATTAAATAAGGAATGATTCTTAGCACAACTGCAAATGGCAAGCCAGAAGAGATACGTGATTTCACTTTATCTCAGTGACAAATTTCTCTTTAAACGTAACTCAAGAGTGGTAAGGAGGAAAAATATATATTTACAACATTGAAGCAGTAGTATCAAGAGTGCTTACTCTTTCCTTTTTTTCTCTTAGGAATAAAAGAAAAACATATTGAAAGAAAAAAAGTAGTAACTAAGAAAAATGACTTTAGAGAAGGAACTATCCAAATGAATAATTAGTACTAAAGGATTTTCAGTCTCAGGAGTAATCAGAGAAATACAAAGAAAAACAATAAGATAGCACTAAATATCTATCACGTAGACAAAAATAAGAAAACTGCCTTCTACCATCAAGCTTTGAGAAAGCAAAGAAGGAAAGGAAATTCCCCTGGCTTGTTTGTTCAGGTGAAAACTGTTATAGTAACTCTCCTAAGTAACAGTGCTTGGCAAAGTCACTTTTACATGTCATCTATTCCAAATATATATATATATATATATATATATATATATATATATATATATATATTTCTTTTCTTAAGAAATTCTAATACTAACCTAAGAAGAGAAATTAAGGACAATATTTTGCATATTATTTTCAGTCATAGAAGCATCTCCAATCATTCATCATTGAATAAGTAAAATGTAAACTATACATATGATGAACTAAGAAGAAAAGAGAACTACAAGAAGATAAAAATAATGCAGTATATGCATTTGATTAAACACAATGCCACAGTGGAATACTCAAGTAGTGAGATAGAATACAGTTGGAGTTATTAGACAACACGAAGAGGAAATAGCATAATGGTTATGCAAAAATATTTCTATGCCTAAGGCCCCAATGTCCCAGGTTCAACTCCTCACACCACCTTAAGTCAGAACTGAGCAGTGTTCTGATAAAAATTAAACACATTAATTAATAGATAAACATTATAGTAATGCGGATAGAGTTCAGTAAGATCGTTAAGTAAGAAGTATAATATATAAGATGAGCTGCACGGTGTCATTATGTATGTATGCATATTAAATATCCAAAGTATTTTGTAGTTTTTTAAGGCTACAAGAAACTACATTGACCATACTACAATGCAGAGAGATAATGAGCTTGAGAAAAGAGGATGAAGAGTATATATATTCATTTTTCTATTGTTGCAGAAACAAAAAACTATGTGGGTTACAATACACAAGCATTATAATTTCACAGTTTCATAGGATAATCTTTCTACCATAGTCAGACCTATAAAGTCAGTTTTGCTACTAAAGGAAATATACTCATGGGCTCTAAGGATTACAATATGTGGGTCTATCTAACATAATAAAAAATAAAAATAGGGACTGGGAGGTAGTACAGTGAGTAGTAGGGTGCTGAATTTGGAAGCATGAGATCCAAAATTAATTCTCTGGCATCCCAAGTGTTTATTCTTCTGGTGCTTCTCTCTCTCTCTCTCTCTCTCTTTCCCTTTCTCTCTCTCTCTCTCTCTCTCTCCCTTCTTCTCTCTCTCCCTTCTCCCTTCCTCCCTCCCTCCTCCTCCTCCTCCTCCTCCTCTCCTTTCTCTCTCTTTCCCTCCTCCTCTCTTTTCCGTGTTCAAAGGATAGGAGTTGTCAGCAATGTCAAAATATGTAAACATGTGGATAAGTCAATTAAGAATAAATGCTATATTGGACAAAATGTAAATATGTGGTGAGTTATAATAGTTTAAGTGCAGTGGTAGTAAAAAATGTAGAATTAAAGTGGACCAAGAAATGATATAATGAGGAAACGGTGAGAAAGCACAATGACACTTATAAATTATACTTGCTATTTTACAAAAATCTCCTTCTAGTAAAAATAAGATGCCACAAGATACAGTACACAGAAAATTAAAATAATCAGGGTCAGCAAGATTGCTCACTTGGACAGTGTGCCTGCTTTGCCAGGCCTGTGATCTAGGTGTCAGTGTAACCTCCACCTCAGTGGAAGAAACTTCAATGCTATGATTTCTTTTCCTCTATCCCTTTGTCTTTCTGTCTCTTATTAATATGGAAAGAGTCTGTTCAGAATGACCAAACCCTGGCAACAGCCAAACAACAATAACAAACCTTATTCAATTATTTAATGGAATATTAAGCAAATGTGATTGCTACAAAAACCCTCAGAATCTGAAAACTTAGAAAATCTTAGCTAAATATATAAATTAATATATCTAGCATATTTGAAGACTCTAATGAGGAAGGATGGGACTGGGCCTGGAAGTACTGGGTTCTGCAGTGGGTAATGGTGAAACTGTATCCTTACAATGTCTTGTAAAATATTTCCCCAATAAACATAAAATGATAAAAACTGTACCTGTTAAGATAAATATGTAAAATAAAGAAAATACATGGAACTCTTCATAGTATTTATCTTTATCAGTTTTCAGATAGGGTTTCTTTTAGTTTAGTTTAGTTTTTTTTTTTACAACATTCATTACACATATTACTTTTTAATTACAGAAATAATGTAAAAGTGCAGATATTATAGGAATCTTCAATACTGATCTGGTTAAACATCTGAAACCAGAATGTAAATATTTCACTTTGAATGTGTATTTTCGTCCACAAGAAATAAAGTGTAAAATGAAATTAGAAATGGAACTGGTATTCATTACTGGGGCCAGATCATTAACTATGGAAAAATTAATTAAAATTGCCAGAGCCACAATTTCTTCATGTATACAAACTTGTGAATGATAAAGATGATCTTAAATTTTTTTTCTAGGTTAAGCATTTTATAAACATATCCAGATTTAAATTTCATTCTACTTTCATGTAGTCATTCTTACTTATATAAAAATCTATATAATTTCCTCAGCTCAGAAATTATTAATTCGGCTTAATTTCCCAAATTCCCACACCATGATATCACCAAATATAGTAAGAGACCCCTCTCCCCCTGTGGGGAGGCAGGCTCAGATACACTGAAGCTAACTAAAATTGTTTCAAATAACTCATTTCTGCTCTTACAATAGTAGTGTGTATCTATATATATATATATATATATATGATATGGACATATTTAAAATTTCGTGTAAGTGTCTGCTTGGTTGACTACCTTTCTTTACAGAATGTTTGCTTTGATAAGGGAGAAAAAGAAGGTCTTACTCTTAACTGAAAAGAATTTTGATCATTTAGCTCTTTTAGTAGAGAGCTAGCTCCCTCTGGAAATGTACAATGGAACTGCTGCTCACATGCTTGGAGGTACTCTTCCTCTTTCCAATGACAGCTTTCCTATCATGAAAATTTACAGAGTTTAGTTATGAGCTGGAAGCCAGTCAACCAGACTAAAAAATATCAATAGTTCATTCCGTATCCTTTGTCTATGGATATATTCTTTTATTTAAAAATATCTATTTATTTATTCCCTTTTGTTGTCCTTGTTGTTTTATTGTTATAGTTATTATTGTTGTTGATGTCGTCGTTGTTGGATAGGACAAAGAGAAATGGAGAGAGAAAGGGAAGACAGAGAGGGGGAGAGAAAGACAGACACCTGCAGACCTGCTTCACTGCCTGTGAAACGACTCCCCTGCAGGTGGGGAGACGGGGGCTCGAACCGGGATCCTTATGCCAGTCCTTGTGCTTTGCGCCACCTGCGCCTAACCCCCTGCGCTACAGCCCGACTCTCTGCGGATATATTCTTAAGCACATCAACCTTCAAGGACATAGGAATGACAATTACATGGGCATGGGATTACAGCAATGACCATTGCCGTATCTGGTGAATTGAGTAAACTATGCATGACTTGCCCAGCTGTCAAGGGAAAAAGAAGAATTCTGGAAAAGAGCATCTGTTCTACCCTGCCCTCACTAACAGCCAGCTGTTTTCAGTTATTTTCACCTGCTGGCCAGGTTCTCTCAAGATGAACTCTCACTCTGGGGTGAAACAAATAAACAGTCTAGAGTAAGCAAACAAGCTGCTTTAGGTTTTTTTTTTTTTTTTTTTTTTTTTTTCCCCTGCCAGGGCCATGAACTCCTTCTACCCATCTTGAACTGGACTTAATTTTCTATGACTCTCCAGGTTGTTGGCAATTTCTGTGAACTTTGGAATACCTCTCTCACTCTGCCTTTGATAACAATGTCCTCTTGGTTTCTGCTTAGCAAATTTCTGGTTCAGTCCAGTTATCTTAATTAAGTTTTAAAAATGGTGTGAAGCTAATTTCCTTCCTTCCTTCCTTCCTTCCTTCCTTCCTTCCTTCCTTCCTTCCTTCCTTCCTTCCTTCCTTCCTTTCCTTCCTTCCTTCCCCTTTCCCTCCCTCTGTCCCTTCTTTCCCAGCACTACAAATCCGCAACTCATGGTGGTTTCTCTTATTCATTCTATTTTCTTTAATAGGATGGACATAAATTGAGATGCTGAGGGAGGTAGAAAGGAAGAGAGAAAGAGACAGATATCTGACCCTGTTTCACCGTTTATAAAGCTTCCCCCTGCAGGTGGGAAAGAGGGAACTTAAACCAGGGTCCTTGAGCATGATGACATGTGTGCTCAACCTGATGTGCAACTGCCCAGCTCCCTAACCATTGTTTTAAAGAATTATTTCCTACCCCAAATTGAACCTCTGATAACAGTCTAGTGAGAATATTACTGTATATTTTGACTTTTTAAATACATTCATAGATGCATGTCCTTTCCTGCCTGTTACTAGGTTGTGGTAATCAGCGATAAGACTTCCAACTGGCACATGTTTAGTCTTTGTAAAAGTATTCCTTCAAAATATCAACCTGAGCATTAAATTAAGGTTAACTTTCAAACATGAAGACTTCAACTTGACAACTGTACTATATTCTTAACTCTCCCTGAAGAACTCCAGCTTTAGGAATGTGTTCCAATGCCTACAACACAGAAAAAAAAATTACTTAATAAAGATCAACAAGACCATAGGATAAGAAGGGTACAATTCCACACAATTCCCACCACCAGAGTTCTCCATCCCATCCCCTCCTTTGGAAGCTTTCCTATTCTTTATCCCTCTGGGAGTATGGACCAAGGACCATTATAGGGTCCAGAAGATGGAAGGTCTAGCTTCTGTAATTGCTTCTCCACTGGACAACAACACTGGAATTTTAAACCCCTTAAAAAAACCCATTGCATTTTATTCACTATTATTTTTTAAAGAATAATATAGTTATTTAAACTAAATTCTGCAGATTTCCCAGGTTTAAAATCTAATACCTCAGGCAGAGGGTAGATAGCATAATGGTTATGCAAACAGACTCTCATAATTCCAAAGTCTCATGGGTTTAAAGTCCCAGGTTCAATCCCCTGCACCACCATAAGCCAGAGCTGAATAGTGCTCTGGTTAAAAAAAAACTCAATCTAATATCTATATGTAACTGTATAAACCATTAATGTATGTGTCACTATTTATAAGAAGGAATAACCAGGGTACCTATATAAAAGGGTTGTTATGATAAGTAAATGCACGTGAAATTATTTTAGAATAGTACTTGGTACATAACACAATAATAAGTATTATACTGTTGTTATTAACTATAAATTTTTGTTGAAAGCATAAAACTGCTTCAATTTTTTTCACTAATAAATTATTCTTAGGGGGACCTTTTCAGACATTTAAATGCAAATTTTTGAAATCAAGTTATTAGAAAATGGAGAGAACACATTTCAAAGAATATAAAATGAGAAAGCTTGACCCTAGATGTGGGGGAAAAATAGTATTGTGACAGAGAAAGAAAGATTGTAAAACACCTCTGATTCATTTAAAGTTCATTAATGGTTCTTTTAGTCACTGTGACTAGTAATGGTCAAGTAGTATAGATATTGGAAATGAAGGCTGTTAACAAATCTAAGTGTTCTCAAAGAGATTACAATCTGTGGCAATTTCTAGTAAATTTATAATCAGCCAAATCTAAACCCACACCATCATTTTTATACTAGAATTCAGAAGTGCACAAGCTAGAAAATCTCTCCTGCATCACTTTGCTTGGAAAGAAATGCATTACATTTAGAAGCCAATATTCCTTGTCTTACCCAGAGATTCCATTGCCCACATCAAAATGACTTCACATATTTGAGGCTGTAGGTTGAAATAGCTAAGACTTCATGCTCAAAAGTTTTATTAAATATACATTTTACCACCAACATTTTTCATGTAGTACAAGCTTAAGTCTGTGTCTTACCTGACCAGGAGAAAAAAAAAATCCTAATCTACATAACAAATTCTACCAACCTCCCACTTAATTTGCTTATTTTTTGTTTTATGGCAGATAGTTTTTCCCTAATCATGTTTCCTTTCAGAATATAGAGATTATGCACTACACCTTAAGAAAGCAAATCCCTTTTTCCTAAGAGTCCTATGTTCTTAATATCCAAAGGAACTGAGGCAAAGAAGCAGGACATAATCCAGTCTTCCTTTTCCAGCTGAGCTTTCATTTCATACTTCACTACAGTTTCTCTAATCCCCACTTTCTCTTTAGGCTACAGTGTATGCCAAACACACAGCATGTTTAAAATCCCTGCTGATCCGTTGAGATGCTATACAGTGCATGACAGTTTGGCAAGCATGTGCAGGTCTTTTTTTTTTTCTTAACATCTAAATAAAATGAACTGTGTGCTACCATTACTTTTATTCTGTTTTCGAGACCACTAAATCTTCTGGCTCTCCCAGAAGTGCCCCTACATTAGTCAGGCATCATCCTAATTGGGATCTGACCAAACAGCTGGATTTACAATGAGGCATTAACCATCAGCTAAATTCCTTAGACCCACAAGTGCACATACATTCACACACATCCAGCATCCTGCAGAAACAAGACTTACAAATGAGTGCTTGAAGACTCATTTTTCATTCTGACCTTTGGGGTCAATGATGTCAGAGAAACTATTTCTGAAAAGAGTCCTAGAGTGGGAGTGAACAATCAAGACCAACAATAATGAGTAGTTCCTGAAGGTCACAGCTGTTGAGTAGCTAATTGTGACTTGAAAAGCTGAGTCCCAAGTTATTAATGATCTTGCTGATAAACTTTTTTTTTCCCCACTGCAAGTTATACAAGGTTTTTATTCTAACTTTGAAGATAAAGCAAAGAGCTGCTGTGGCTATAAATGCAAGGCTTTTCCTGTCTGGATGTAGCCAAGCATATCCGACTGCCTCCCTTCCTTGCACACATAGAATAAACTAGTGACCTTCATATAAATTGAGGTATGCTTTCTAAATACAAGATCTCTCCTAAGGGAAGAGATTAGTAGCAATGCCAAATATTTTGTTTTAGCTTGTTTATTACTTAGGGATTAAAAAAAAACAGACTGAATAAAACCAAATAAACATCATTTAAGTAATCAGTGTTTATAAGCAATTAGATAATTTAAATTATTTTGTGCCTAGTCTTCAGAGCCCAATGAATACATTTGCCCTGTATTTCAATTTGGTCTATCCACCTTATTTATTATTTTAGTCTTTTTTAAATTAATGATTTAATATTGATTTATAAAATTATGAGACAACAGAGGTATAATTCTACCACTCCCACCACCAGAGTTCTGTGTCCCTGTCCCTCCACTCGAAACTACAGTAGCTCTCTCAAGGTTACAGATAAACTATTGAATGAAAGTTATTACTATAACTATCTATATTTATATTTATTTGCCCTTTTTCTCTATGATCTTTCCTTCTCTTCATTTCTTTTTTTTTAAAATATTTATTTAATTTATTCCCTTTTGTTGCCCTTGTTGTTTTATTGTTGTTGTTGTTGGATAGGACAGAGAGAAATGGAGAGAGGAGGGGAAGACAGAGAGGAGGAGAGAAAGATAGACACCTGCAGACCTGCTTCACCGCCTGTGAAGCGACTCCCCTGCAGGTGGGGAGCCAGGGTTCAAACCGGGATCCTTATGCCGGTCCTTGTGCTTTGTGCCACCTGCGCTTAACCCGCTGCGCTACAGCCCAACTCCCTCTTCTCTTCATTTCTAAGTCATACCTATACTTTTTGCTACTTTTGAATGTCTTTCCCTCTTTCCTCTTCTCTCTCCAGGTCTTGATGAAGATGGTGTTCAGAGCCCTCTGGTGATCTTTCTTTAATGTTTTCCTCCCATAGGGGTTATGGACCAAAATTCTTTTTTTGGGGTGCAGAAGGAGAAAGTTATGGCTTCTGTGACTCCTTCTCTGCTGGACATAAGACATTGGCAGGTCAATCCATACCCCCAGCTGCTTTCTATCTTTCTCTAGTGGAGTAGGGTTCTGGAGAGGTGAGGCTCCAGGACCCATCTTTTAACATGCACCCCCAATAAAGAAAGAAAAATACAAATTCCATGTGAAAATTCTCTGAAATACAATACAAAATAATATTTTAGAACAGCAATTAAAGTTAGTAATACTGGACTGTATATTAGAAAGTTCTTAAGAAATTACATTTTTAACTCCTCATCAGAGGTAAAAAACATAATTATGACCATGAATGTTAACCAGATATATTATTTTTCTAATTTTTATTATCTTTATTTATTGGATAAAAACAGAGAAATCAAGAGGGAAGGGTAGAGGTAGAGAGGGGAGAGAGAGACAGAGAGGCATCTGCAGCTCTGCTTCACCACTCATGAAGCTTTCCCTCTGGATCCTTGAGCACTGCAATGTGTACCCTCAACCAGGTGTGCCACCACCTGGCCCCAAGATGTATTCTGTCAGCCACTTTATAATACGCATGAATGTCATCATGTTAAGGACCTGAATTTAGTAATACAACAGTTAGACCTCAATAAAACTTACCTTAAAGCCAGTACTTAAAAGAAACCCTCATCTCTTTCTCAATCGAAGCATAAATATACTAACAAATAACTAAATAAATCTATGAAAATTCTTCTTAGATGTTCCAACATATATCTCTGGCACAATTATTACAAAGCAGGACCCAAAAAAGAATAATCACTAGGAGTTAGCACTATGTCTTAATATATGGTTAATTATATTTAATATATTTGTACATGGAGCTTAGTCATTACAACAATATATGTCCTTTTACCGTGATACTATAGAAATGAGGACATGAATAAGTCTAAAATGTAAGTCCTGGGAGCCTGGTGGTGGTGCATCTGGCAGAGCACACATATTACAGTAAGCAAGGACTTTCATTCAAATCCCCATTGCCACCTGTGGGAGAGAAAGCTTAATGAGGGGAAAGCAATGCTGCAGGTGTCTCTCTTTCTCTCCTCCTATTTTCCTGTTTCCGCTGAATTTTTTTCATATATATTTTTTATTCATTAGATTAGTTGAGATAGTGTACAAACAGTAAAGCTGAGATAAAACCTACTTTTCTCTGATCCCAAACTCATGTTATAAGAATAGCTGCATATTATTAAGAAGTAATAGTTTGGGAGTTGGGCGGTAGCGCCGTGGGTTAAGCACACATGGCGCAAAGCACAAGGACCTGCATAAGGATCCTGGGTCAAGCAGCTCCCCACCTGCAGGGGAGTTGCTTCACAATCGGTGAAGCAGATCTGCAGGTGTCTGTCTTTCTCTTTCTCTCCCCCTCTCTGTCTTCCCCTCCTCTCTCCATTTCTCTCTGTCCTATCCAACAATGACATTAATAACTACAACAATGAAAAACAACAAGGGAAAAGAAATAAACATTAATTTTATTTTAAAAGAAGTAATAGTTTGGGTGGAATAATCAATCTCCTTAAGTATGCATATGAAAGAAAAACACATTAGGTTTTTAGGCCAAATTTTTGTGTTTCTGTACTGAACACCTAAAATGAACAATACAGAATCTAAAAACAGAGACATAAATCAATCAGTTAAAGTATGACGCTCTGTGGCCCAGGGGTGGCACATTCAGCAGAGTACACATTAGTATTAGAGTACACATGTACGATGACCTGAGATCAACCAGGTCCCAACCTACAGGGGGAAGGTTCACAAATATGGAGCAGTACTACAGGTATCTCTCCTCCTCTTTCTCTCTATCTACTCCCTAGCCCCTATCTTTTATAAAAACAGAAAGAAAAAGGAAAGAAATGACTACAAGGAGAAGCAGTAGAGTTGTAGAGGCACTGGTCCCCAGTGATAACCCTAATGTGCAAAAGAGAAATACGTATGGCCTACTATGTACAATAATACTCAATGCACCTTTCCATTTTATCTCAATTTGGAGTAAAGACTTCAAAAATATAACAGGAGTTTCATCTATGGATTAGGGATAGGAGTTTCATCTATGCATTAGGGATATACTGCAGATTTCCTTTGCCACCACACATTGTTTGAATTAAAGAAAACTAGAAAAAAAAGAGAAGAATTTCCTAGTACTTAGTAATATATTTTGAGAAATATGACACTGGTAGTGGGAAATCTGCTCCCCTGGAACATAACCGGCAATTATCAGCACATGGCAGATACCCAATTAATCAGTCAATTAATCAAACAACTTACAATGTATTGTTAATTAGAAAAACACACATTTTAGACAAATGTCAAAGTTCAGCATCTCTGTATCATTATTAATACTCTTTTCAAAATAAAAGTTAATGGTGAAAATATAATTTCATAAGTATTTTGAAAAGTTACTTGCTTGCCTCTCAAATAGAAAGCAAAAACAAGGGGCTAGGCAGTGACGTACCAGGCTGAACACACAGGTTACAGTGTGCAAAGACCCAGGCATCTCTTTGTCTCTTTCCCTTTCTACCCCTCTCTCCCTTCTCAATTTCTCTCTGTCTTTATCCAATAGTAAATAGATAAATGTGTTAAAAAAAATGTTCACCATCAACCTTTAAAAAAAAAAGAAAAACAGATGATAATTTATACCAGCAGAAACAAAGACAAGATATGTCGCACTATCCTAGAAATTTTTGAAACTCACTAACACATTTATTTTCTTTTTTTAAGATTTTAAAAATATATATTTATTTATTTATTCCCTTTTGTTGCCCATGTTGTTTTATTGTTGTAGTTATCATTGCTGTCCTTGTTGTTGGGATAGGACAGAGAGAAATGGAGAGAGGAGGGGAAGACAGAGAGGGCGAGAGAAAGATAGCCACCTGCAGACCTGCTTCACCACTTGTGAAGTGACTCCCCTGCAGGTGGGGAGCCGGGGGCTCGAAGTGGGATTTAAGCTGGTCCTTGTGTTTGCGCCACCTACGCTTAAGCCGCTGCACTACCGCCTGACTCCACTCATTTATTTTCAATTGGATGTATTATTCTGACATTTATACCATTTGAAAAAAATAATAAAAATTTTAAAAATGTTTTGAAATCATGTCTAGGGCCCCAAAGATTTTTTTTTATCCTTAACTGCAATATCTTGCCTATTTGCTTATTAGTTTTATTCTCAAGTAAAATAAAATATGACTTTAGTTAGATATTCATGTGAATTCTAAATGGTGCCATGCAGAAGGTGTATTTTTCACATCAGTTAGTAAGAGAACCTTACTGGAAGATACCAATAAATGTGAAATCTGAAATAATATTATACTGTCATACAAGATAGGGAGCTAACACAGCACTTTGAAGGCCATGTTATATTGTTCTTTTTCAGTACCACTTACTTTCAAAAGGCTGAGCTTGTAAAACAGAAGGTTTCCCGTTGCTGTAGCAACATTAATCTCTGTTCTTCTATTACAAGTTCTTCATCTCCCTCCCTCCCCATGAATTCCTAGACTTCACCTACACACTTCAGAAAGTTATGTAATAGCAAAATTGGAATTAGTTTTTGAACAACTTTAAAAGTAAGAGGTGGAGTAAACATATGAGAACAAATCAAAATGTCAGTTCCCACAGGCAGGGAGGACACTTCAGGAGCAGTGAAGCAGGTCTACAGGTGTCACTCTTCCCTCTCCCTATCTTATCCTCCTTTCTCCATTTCTCTATTCTATCAAAAAAAAAATCAAGGGCAAAAGACAAAAAGCGGGGGGGGGGGGGAAGGCCAATGGGAGCATTGGCTTTATAGTGCCAGCCCCAAGCCCCAGCAATAACTATGGTGGCAAAAAAAAAAAAAAAAAAGCAAATGTGTGAATAACAACACCACCACTCCTTACATTTTTTAGATATTTATTTATTTCCTTTTTGTTGCCCTTGTTGTTTTTCTTGTTGTTGTAGTTATTATTGTTGTTATTGATGTCGTCATTTTCAGATAGGACAGAGAGAAATGGAGAGAGGAGGGGAAGACAGAGGGGGAGAGAAAGACAGACACCTGCAGACCTGCTTCACTGCCTGTGAAGTGACTCCCCTGCAGGTGGGGAGCCGGGGGCTCGAACCGGGATCCTTATGCTAGTCCTTGCACTTTGTGTCACATGTGCTTAACCTGCTGTGGTACCAGCCGACTCCTATTACATTTTTTAAAATAAAAAGTTATTTATTCATCATTTTTAATGAGTGAGAGATGCAGAGATACCAGAGCACTGCTCATCTCTGGCTTATGGTGTTGCTAGGGACTGAACAGGGACTTCACTCAAGCAGTAAAGTCTTTTGCATTTTATACTATCTTCCAGACCATGGTTTTTTTTTTTTTGTCTTAAGATTTATTCATTTATTAGTGAGACAGAGAAGGAAAGAGCATCATTCTGGCACACATTTTGCTAGAGAATGAACTCAAGACCTCATGGTTGAGGGCTCTGCATTCTAGTCTCTGCACTATCCCCAGGCCACACTATCAATACTTACCAACATCCTCTTGTTACTCTTGTCTTTCATATCTGAGTAAGTATATACTCATAAATTAAATCATTCACTATACCCTCAAGCCTTAGTTGTCTCCAGTGTGTTTTCTTCTACCGCAATCATATATCCAATGATCCTCTCTGTTATGTCAATTGTTCTTCATCATCTCTCAAGTCACCCACTCCCTAAATCAAGGTCACTGCCATCATTATCTCAAGCAATATAAAATCTTCTCTGTCTCAGTCATGATGGATTTCGCTCATTCTTCAAATACAGCATCAGGCAATTCTCTAATAAGTCTTACAAGATTAATAGTTTTCTCACTGCCATCAGGAAAGTATTTCAAACTCCTCAAAATGGTACACATGCTATCATAAGATTCCCTCACCAAATCTTTCTCCAGATCATTTCTAAGCTGATGCCTAGAAGTCATCCATTGCACTTTTATGTTGTAACTCTATAGAACTAGTCTATGTACTAATGTTTTCTTCCCTCCATACTAGTCTTTTCAAATGTTTTTATTAGTGATTTAATATTGATTTACAAAATTATGGTAACACACCTTTCCCACCACCAGAGTTGTGTCCTTAGTCCCTCCACTTGAAATTGCAGTAGTTCTCCCAAGGTCACAGATATGGGTTGACTATTATTTCTTTTTATTTATTTATTTTTTATTTTTTTTAATTTTTTAATTTTTTAATATTTATTTATTTATTCCCTTTTGTTGTCTTTGTTGCTTTATTGTTGTAGTTATTATTGATGTCGTCGTTGTTGGACAGGACAGAAAGAAATGGAGAGAGGAGGGGAAGACAGAGAGGGAGAGAGAAAGACAGACACCAGCAGACCTGTTTCACCACCTGTGAAGCGACTCCCCTGCAGGTGGGGAGCCGGGGGCTTGAACCGGGATCCTTACTCCGGTCCTTGCTCTTTGCACCATGTGTGCTTAACCCGCTGTGCTACAGCCTGACTCCCAATTTCTATAACTGTATATTTATAAGTATATTTGCCCTTTTTTTTTTTTTTTCTATGGTCCTGCCTTCTTACTTTCTAAGTCACTCCTATACTTGTTACTACTTTTGAATGACCTACCTTTTTTATTCTTCTCTATCCAGGCCCTAGTGGAATTACAGTTAAGAATCCTCTGGACATCTTTCCATAATGTTTCTCCCCCTCTGAGAGTATGGACCAAAATTCTTTGTGGGGTACAGAAAGTAGAAGTTCTTGCTTTTCTGCTGGGCATGGATTTTGACAGGTCAATCCATACCTCCAGCCCATAAACGTCTTTCATTCCTCCTTCTCCTCTCCCTCCCATCTCCTCTTCTTTTTCTCCTTCTTCTTCTTCTCACCATTATTATTATTGTTTTCTCCATCTCTCCCCCCCCTCCTTTACTACTACTTCTTGATCAGATCTTAGATGATACTTGATCTTAAGGAGTGACTCCATCTACTCAGCCATTAGGGATAATGGAAATTATCAGGAATCTCCCTAGTTTTGCCCTTTTGCTACCCAATTGCAGGGATAAAAATAATTAGATTAGAGATACTGACCTAACTCAATAGAACTTGAATTCATTTTATTGGAAAATTGAACTAAAAGACAAGAAGACAAATGCCAGCTGGTAAGTGTAGTTGTAGTTGAAAGGAAGAACATGCAATTTGAGCTCACAGTCATTTAACAATCTTAATTAGCATAGAAGGCTGATGGAAAAACAGAGAAGAACCAAAGAACTACACTCACAGGGAAAGAAAACAATCTCCTGGTATTATTTATTGATATTCCTTGCTCAGTCTTCAAAAGTCCTTCGAATGATGTATTGTTAAAACACTGGACTGTTCAGGCTCAAGGGAGTGGTATTCTACAGTAAATATCTGCCATTCTCTTAAATACACAATAGATTTACCCAGAGATCAGTGGGTGCACTATCTTTATCTTTCTGCCAGAACATTATCCAGCACCCATTCAGTGTTGTTGCTAAAAATAAGTGATACAAAAAAGAAAAAAAAATGTGCAAGGATGAGTAGAGAAAGGGCTTTCTAGTAGTACAAGCCACACTGCTTTTAAAGTGTGACTTTTTAACTTACCTCTCTTTCTTTCTTTTTGAAAAATTTACCAGAGCATTGCTCAGCTATAACTTACTGGGAGTTGAACCTGTGACCTTCAGTGCCACAAGCATGAAAATCTCTTTGCGTAACCATTATGCTGTCTCCCAAGTCCTAGGGTGACTTTAAAAAAATTATTTAAAAATATAAATTCAGTTTGTTCATTGATTATTGTCATCATGAAAACATTTCCATCCATAAACGTAAAAATTCATGAATAGGAACAATAAAAAAATATGCTAGATCATTGTATGATTATTCAAAAGAAGTAACAACTAACAAACCACTTGTGAAAGATTTTTGGAATTTAAAAAAAGCTTTAAATTGAACATAGGCTAGAACTTCTATATAATCCACATAACTGAAAAACTATCTACATTCCAAGATAACACTTGTATGAACCCTGCATATTATATGTGTGGCTTCTAAGAGAGTTATTTGTAGATAATCTCAATGAACTTATTATGTGCCTGCATGAAAACCATGATTAAAGGAAGGAAAATGCTGGTAAAAACACATTAAGATTTCTTTTGCTTCAAAGAAAAGTCTTGCTATCCAGTCAAAAGCATCTTGACTGTTAAACAGTCAATGCTCAGACTGTTTTCTACCTTAACATTCTGAAAAAAATAAGTATGCCTTCTGAGAATATTGTTTCAATTCTTTTCACTTTGTTGCTCAATGATGAAATTTTAATTTCTATGAATCCAGAAAACTCCTTTCAAGAACTGCTTTTTGCAATCCAAAGTTATAAAGAAAGCCAAGATTTAATTTCAGAGCAACAAAATTTTGTTAGGACTTATGGGGGTTTCACTACTTGTAATGCTTTCCCCCCCACAGGTGGGGGACCAGGGGCTTGAACTTGGGTCCTTATGCATTATAACATGTGCACTCACCAGGTGTGCCACCACCCAGCCCTATTCTTGAATTCTATGTTATAAGAAATTATAGGAATAGAAAAGTGAGTATGTAATGAAACAAGAAATGGTAGGTAGGTATCTATCAGACAATTATTTCTTGATCTTTCCCTGTACTGTGACACAGGAGGAATATTATCAAAATACCTATCAATGCATGTTTTGTTTTATTCTATTTTTTCTGAGGTAATCTTAGATGGATAAATATGAGCATGCTGAGTTTAAGTAGAAAAAAATAGACGGGCTAAATATTACGTACAAATAAAATTAAATGTAAACTATTGCTGGGAAGAATTCTATGCAGTTATATAATACTCTTGACTGAAGCTTCAACTGCTGGATAACAATGTCCTTTCCAACTGCAGAGATAATACTGTAAACACTTTGCAGCATTTTCATGGAAAGATTAGGTTGAGTCTGTAAAATTCTTTTCTATTAGCTTCTATGTGTATTTTTTTATCCTATTTATTTGTTTACTGGATAGAGAGAGGGAAGGGGGTGATGGAGAGGGAGAGAGACAGAGAAGACAACTGCAGTACTGCTTCACCACTCATGAAGCTTTCCCTCTGCAGGTGGGGACCAAGGGCTTAGCATCTATGTTTTAAGTGACATACACTATCTTTAACTAACATGTTTTCATCATCTCTTCAAAATCAGTACTTTTCATTGGTGATATTTTTTTTCAAACATGCTGATTATTAGAAACATTAATTCTTATCTTTCACAACCATTCTATTTTACAACAGCTGTGGTAGGCACGGAAAGTAATTTCAAATTTTCTATGACCATGCAAACATATTTCAACCTCAATAAGCAACTGAAAGTCAAACATTTTGAAATGATCAAGTTCTATGTAGAACAGACATGCACTATTATTTTATTGACTAGGATACCACGAAGCACAAACACCAGTTACACTAAGAAGATGCAGAAGAACAAATCTATCAGAAGGCACTGATGCTGAGCCTCCCAGAGGTCCCTTCCCAACCCCCCTCAACCCCTGTTCCCCACCGCTGTCCGCACCTTGTGCTGCAATCTGTGATCCTTGGGCACCAGGTCCACGACCTCCTCTGGTGGCTCCACGAGGCACTTGACCACGATGAGCAGTGGCACGTTCTGCAGTTGGCTGCTGAAGGAGATGTCTGGGTGGTAGAGGGCCTCCTGGGCTGCGCTCAGCATGTCGCAGTGTAGCAGAGAGGGCTGGATGTCGTTCATTGTGCTTGCCACCTGCGGGGACCGCAGGGCGCACCATCAGACTCACTCAGCAGTGGCTGGCCTCAGAGGAGCCTTTCTAGAAACTATTCTCAAGGTTGTTCTGTGCTTCAAGCACAGATTCCAGACTCTAGCTGTCCCAGGACCCACACAGACCCCTCTAGACCTAAGAAGACCCTCTTTCCTTTTCCTAGAGTGATACTGTTTACATAGCTCTACCCTAATTAAACACTATCTTGTTTAAACTCAACTTTATCCATAAGGGTGATTAGAAAACTAGAAACAGTATGGAAGCTACCTGAAAAACTATAAATATTATTTTCTCACAAAAATCACACCTTTTGATGGAAGTTGTGGGAATTAATATCTATATAAATGTTACACTAATGGTTATTGAATTACATTTTACACAAAAAGTATGATAATGTTATGTAAAAATAGTATCAAAGATGTTCTATTTATCAGTTTTCTTTTGTTTGGAGTATGGTTACATTCTTATGGATTGTTTTATAATTGTTTATATGTCTCATGGTAACATGTGCACTTAACTGAATGTGCTACTGTTTTCTAATTATTTATATGTTTCAAATCACCTAACATCACTTGAGAATTATTGTATTGAGATTTGTGGTAAACATCAGCATGAAAAAGAAATACATATATTTTCACCATTTACATACAAAGTGATGTTACTGACAAATGGTACATATTACATAAATGAATAAATATGAAAGACCAAGACAATAATGGAAAAATAAAATTGCACATGTGTGATATTCTAAAATAATTCACAAAACAATCATATATCATACACTATGAAAACAAAGCTATTTAAGCACAGGACTTTTTCCTGGTAAATTGGTACAAAAAATGGACATTTGTCTATACTAATTGCAACTGTGCAATAAATAGAAATGATTGCAAAAGTGTGTTAACTAAGAGAAATAAAAAACTTTACAAGGAAACACATTTTCTTTTACACAATTACTTTAACATACTATAACATGCATTTTTAAGAACACATTTAATAATATCCTATTAAGTACTCAGTAGATAAACTAAGAAACTCAATAATGCAGATTGATTTTATGATCTTTTCTATAACATTGGAAGCTTATACAATGGCACTCTAATTTCTTGTATGTAAAATAATTCCAAACGAAGAATGAAAATCATGTTGCCTCCTAAATTACATAATGTAAAACAGTCCTTATGATAAGTAAAAAATGGTATTAAGAAAGTAGGCACTCAACAAATTATTTGGCTTCGTATGTTAACTCTCTTTTCAATCACCAGGTTCCAGATGCCACCAGGATGCTGGCCAGGCTTCCCTGGATTGAAGACCCCACCAATGTGTCCTGGAGCTCAGCTTCCCCAGAGACCCACCCTACTAGGGAAAGAGAGAGGCAGACTGGGAGTATGGCCCGACCAGTCAACGCCCATGTTCAGCGGGGAAGCAATTACAGAAGCCAGACCTTCTACCTTCTGCAACCCTCAACGAATGCTCCCAGAGGGCTAGAGAATGGGAAAGCTATCATGGGAGGGGGTGGGTTATGGAGATTGGGTGTTGGGAATTGTGTGGAGTTGTACCCCTCCTACCTTATCTTTTTGTTCATTAATCCTTTCTTAAATAAAAAATTTAAAAAAAAAGAAATTAGGCAAAACCCTGAACATTTTTATATAAATTTATTACAGTGTATGACTACTGAATGCTATTTTGATAGTCTTTGTGTGAACAAAAAAAAGATATTAAAGAAGAAAACAAGTCTGAAAACCAACACAATTTATAAAAATCAAAAATTAATAATTATTTTCTCCAATGTTTATCTATAGTAGTACCTCTTCAGTTTTTCAGTGGCTAAAATATCCTTCTTATCATTACCAAAAATGGCACCATGCCTATTTGTGCATATATCTGGGAGAAAGGGGAAGGGAGACATGGGAGGAGAGTAACATGATCAACACACTTTATGAGGTGTAAGGTTTTAAAGCCAGGGCCTCAATTATGCAAACCATCCACTCCATACTTGAGTCACTTCCCTGCCCCCAAGACTAAACTTTAATTATTTTTTACATGAATACGTAAGATGAATGTTTTCCATAATACTTTTAAAACTACTGTGCAAGAGAAAATTACAAAAAGATTACAAAGCTATTCTGTAGACCAGTTATAATAAAGTTAAATGATTTTACCTCAGCTAGGTTAATATAAAAACATTTGGATGGCAACACTGGTGAACAAAACAGACTATATATATGAAGCACAAGGACCGGTGTTTGGATCCTGGTTCAAGCCCCCAGCTCCCCACCTGCAGGGGAGTCGCTTCACAAACTGTGAAGCAGGTCTGCAAGTGTGTCTATCTTTCTCTCCCCCTCTCTGTCTTCTCCTCCTCTCTCCATTTCTCTCTTTCCTATCCAACAACAATGCCATCAATAACAACAACAATAATAACTACAAAAATAAAACAAGGGCAACAAAAGGGAATAAATATTTAAAAAAACTTTAAAAAAAAAGAATACAAAGCACAGGGGCGAGGTGGTTGCCCACATAGTTAAATACAAGGTAATGTGGAAAGTCCTGAGCAAGAACCTGGTTTTGAGCCATGGCCCCCTCCTCCACCTGTAGTGGGGATGCTTCATAAGCAGTAAAGAAGGTCAGCAGTTGTCTAATTTTTTCTCCTTCTCTTTTTAAAATTTTTATTTATTTATTGTTGTGTAGAGACAGAGAGAAATTGAAGAGAGGGAGAGAAAGAGACAGAGAGACACACCTACAGCCCTATTTCTCCCCTTCAAGTTAGGACAGGGACTTAAAACCAGGTCCTTGCACACTGTAATGTGAGCACTTGATCAGGTGACTCATCTCCTAGCACTCTTTTTCTCCCTATCTATCTGCCCTTCCCTTCTCAATTTCTCTTTGTCTTGTCAAAGAAAATAAGGGGGTGCGGGGGGGTGGCTGCCAGGAGCAATGGATTCCTAGTGCTAGCACTGAGCCCCAGCGATAACCCTGGAGGCAAAATAAATAAATAAATAAATAAAGCACAATAACTAATGAAGCTATGAGTTGTAAACTAGGAGAATGATCTCGAACAGAGGTGAGCCAAAAATAGATTATGTTTTATAGAGCAAAATAAAGAGTTTAGTCTTGTATTGGTTTAACAAGCCAATTAAAGGAAGCTTTAGGGAAGGAAGCACAGGGCTGGATAGAAAAAAAGACACAGAATAGTGACCTCCGCTGAACTAGAGAGTAATTATTGCAGGAAAGGTATATTTCTACAGTAGGTAAAAAGTAATAGTTAGTGTAAAATGCAGATTCAGTGAAATCAGCACAGATAAATACAATAGTAACTAAAACACAATGCATTTCTGTTGACACAAGAATAAGAACATACTAAAACGAAGAAACAATTCTTAGGAGACTACAAAGTAGATTTGGATCAGTGAATAAACTGATTTCATGTAGTGAAAGTGAAAAATACCAGGAGATTAAGTGGATTTTTACCATTAAGTTGGAGGGAAAGAGATTCTGATGTACTCTTTGAAACCAGAGTAATTTATGTGTTTATAGTTCAAACTCTCCTTTAAATTCAACTTTCTAAAAAAAAAAAAAAAGCCAGTCACCAATCAGTGGCAACAAAATTAGTAATTTTATACTGCCCACAAGGAGAAACAGTATTAAAACACAGGCACGAGATCTCAACTTTTGCTATATATATATATAAAAAAAAAGGCACTGTGTACGTTATACTTAAGATACAGCATGACATCAGGGGAATTATTTATTTGGATTACAAATATATATCTAAGTCATCTTCTGGAAATATTATAAAATAAGCCTTCAAGATAAACATCACAGTTATAAGACTGTTATTCCTTTAGAAGATTGGAATCTTAAGTCTGGAAAAAAAAAAGTCACTCAAATAATAACCCTTAAAGTGTCCTTGCTTATAAACTCCCAAGCTTTAAGTGAGAATGGAGTCATCCAAAAAAAATTTTTTGGGGGGAGCATTCAGATCCATATGAAACAATAGTTAATACTACCTCATATCAGTACTAAAGCATTTATCCACCCACAAGTCTAAACCACGAGAAGTGAGCAATATAAAACCCTTCACATTATTATACCCTCAACAGTATTTCTGTTTTTAAAAATATTTTATTCATTTATCATTTATTTTAGACAGAAACAAACAGAAATTGAGAGGGGAAGAGGAGATAGAGAGGGAGGGAGAGAGAGAATAAACACCACTGTGTTTGAGAAGCATCCAGATGAGGAGTGGGAGCTCAGACCCAGGTCCTTCAGCAATTCCTCTCCTGGGGATTTACTCAGAAGAAACAAACACACCTATCAGAAGCAATCTATGCATATGTATGTTCATAGCAGCACAATTTGTAATCACTAGAACCTTGAAGCAACCCAGATGCCTGATGAGTAGCAAAAACAAAACAACGGCAACAAAATAAAACCTGTGGGATATGTGCATGATGGAATACTACTCAGCTGCTAAAAAGGATGAAGTTATTTCCTTTGCATCCTCCAACTCGAGGACAACATGTTTACTGAGATAAGCCAGAAAGAGAAGGACAAATACCAAATAATCTAACATGTTAGCGAAGCTTAATAAATAGGTACAGTGAGGAAGATCACAAAGTGAAGCGTGGACTGGACACTGTCTATTGCATCAAAGCAAAGCACTCTGGGGAGGGAGGGAGGGAGAGAGAGAGAGAGAGAGAGAGAGAGAGGAGGAAGAAAACTTTGAAGTCTGTAAAGCATTAACCCCCCTCAATTAAAAAACAAACAGACAAAACCAGGTACTCAAGCATGGTAACATTTGCGCTACCACCCAACCCCCTCCACATACCGCTAAACATCTTCATTGGGATCATTTTTTGGTTTTTGTTTTTTAATTTTTTACTTATAAAAAGGAAACATTGACAAAACCATAGGATAAGAGGGACACAACTTCGCACAATTCCTACCACCAGAGCTTCCTAACCCATCCCCTCCCTTGATAGCTTTCCTATTCTTTAACCCTCTGGGAGATGGACCCAAGGTCATTGTGGGATGCAGAAGGTTGAATGACTGGCTTCTGTAATTGCTTTCCTGCTGAACATGGGTGTTGACAGGTCGTGGGGACATATTTTGATATTGAGGTTTGAAATATATCATTGCTTTACTAGATTTAAAGCTCTAATTCCACTTTTTATCTTTAAATTACTGGTAATGATACAACGTACTAATATTTTTCATCTTTAAACTATGTATAATTTGCTGGATTTTTAGAACTATTCACTGAACTGTTGTGTTCAAAATTGTCCAGAGAACTGCAAAGAGCACTGTAAATGCTAAAAAAATATTTGAAATAATTGTAACAGTTGATAAAAATGGACAGACTAATTCAACATATGTGTAAAATAGGTACATGTAGAAGTTAGACATACAAGTAGTCAAGTATTGGAAAAAAGAGAGAGAGAAATACTATTAGTTTCATTCCTTATAAGACACACTTTCAACCCTGATTCTGTAAGCATACCTGACAGTTGCTATCTTCCTCCTAACACCTCTACATGAAAATATTACTTCTTTCCAAATTTCTCCACAAGACATATGTTGACAGTTACATAATTTCTTTATAGGATGGGTAGTAATCTGTAGCAATAGTTATAAAAGTTCCAATTCAAGCACCTGACTAAGGATGCCACTACATACAGATTACAACATGGACATTCTAGCACAGAAAAAAAATCCCTTTCAATTTTGGGTCTTAAAAGAAAATGTCTCAGTAGTGATCAACTGTGCACCTGTGCATGATAAAGCAACGTTCATATTTTACCGGGAAATTATTCAATTTAACACCACAGACTCCTTTTCTAAACTGCTTCATGAAATGCTGGTCTACCCCATGTGGGTAAGCAATTTTCCTTCAGACTAGGGTTCTCATTCTGCAATAGCACTTGTTACAGTAAAATAAAGCATTTTATGGCTAAATTTTCACCAGAAGAATGGAGCAATCAAATTAAAAAGCAGTATGAGACATTCTGAGTAAAGATGTTGAATTAAGCGCGTGATACTGAAAAATAAAAAATAATTGCTAGAGTTAGAAAAAAACTCCAAGTAACAGTATATAAAGATTGTTTTTAATTGCCTTTCAGTGCTAACATCTTCCAAATGTAGAAAGTAGAGGTAGGAAACTGTGACAGATATATAGATAGTGGGGTGAGGGCATAAAAAACATACATATTTTGACAGATACCTGTTAGTTGATTCTTTTTCCTTATCTCAAGTTAGTCATAAGTTGTATCTATGAAGATTACAGAAAAAAAACATCTTTAAAACTGTATTTTCTGGTCAAAAAGAGTGTTACCCCTTCCTACCATTACCAACACAAATAAATGTCTAAATGCTAGCTAAGGAGAGTGCAGGTATATTAACAGGTTCACATATCAAAATGATTGTTATATTGGCGATGCATGTGTATTTGTATGTATATGTATACATATATAGAGACATAGATTGTTAACGGGCATGTATTTTTAAAAATACAATAATGATTTTTACCCCTCCACCTCAACCTGTCTGCAGAAGTACAATATCAAGCTTGCCTCCTAACAATAGCTTGTAACAACTAATCATCTGGGCTACAGCAGCTATCACAACTATCCTGGGTTATTGTGGCTAATTGAAAAGCCACCTGTAAAGCAAATGTGGAGTGCTCCCTTGAGAGAAAGAAGCCTCCCTGTCTGTAGCTTTGAATTTAATGTATTATCTGTCTTCATTGTTAAATGATGGCACTTAGGGGGTTGGGTGGTAGCGCAGCGGGTTAAGTGCACCTGGTGCAAAGCGCAAGGGCCAATGGAAGGATCCTGGTTCAAGCCCTCGGTTCCCCACCTGCAGGGGAATTGCTTCACAGGCTCACAGGTGGTGAAGCAGGTCTTCAGGTGTTTGTCTTTCTCTCCCCCTCTTTGTCTTCCCCTCCTCTCTCCATTTCTCTCTGCCCTATCCAACAACGAACGACATCAACAATAACAATAATAATGACAAAGGCTACAACAACAAGGGCAACAAAAGGGGAAAAAAATGGCCCCAGGAGCAGTGGATTCATGCTGCAGGCACTGAGCCCCAGCAAAAACCCTGGAGACAAAAAAAAAATTATGGCACTTAAAGATTGCAGAGTTTCACCAAATTCACTATCAAAAGGTAAGCAAACAAATAAGAAATCATGCCTAAATAGACATCACTATTGTGATTAGTAACATGAGTTACATCATAAAGCACAATCCTAATCTAATTCAGGTAGTGTTTATGATTACTACTTTCATGGTATCTTTAACAGCTTGGAGAGAAGAAATAATGTGTGAAAGTTGACTGTTCATTCTTTTTATAAGCATGGAGTGCTTTTTTTTTTTCTATTTACATGATCTCATCATATCTAGATCTTTTTCCTCATATCATTTGTCATTCTCCAATGCAACAAAATTAATCTGTTTTAATGTCATATGAGCCAAGAGAAAAAAGAATCTTTGTCAAGTACCATTTTGGTTCTCTGGACATTAATTTTATTTTGTATTTAATAAATATAAAAATTGTACTAGTTTAGCTAGATGTATCTACTTCCTCTCCACCTTAAATTCATATTAAACTAATATCAAAATGAGCACGTTGATGTGATTCAATAGTCAATTTCTTCTAATTTGCGATGAATAGTGAAAACAGGAAATTCTATTGAACTTATAGCCTAATTAAAAGTGACAGACTTGCACTCTGAATAGCTTTTCAACGCTCTTTAACATTTTTTTTTCCTAATGCTGATCTAAGCTTAAGATGTTCATTAGTGACTCATTAAAGACTTAGTTACAGTCCAGTGGAAGAGTCCTGAATACAATGATTGAATGTGTGTACAAACCTGTGGGTTCATAATTAGGGAAATTCACATTTGAGGATTAAACATATACAATGCAGTCTTTCAAAGACAGTGCAGAAAATAAGTGACCCCAAGGTTGTGGTGTATTTTAAATTTTGCTTACTATCCAGGTCATTTGTTTTTAGTTCTAGTTCCTAAAGGTATGTTTTAATGATTACATTTTCCTTGGATTAAATATATAAGGCTTTGTGCTCCAGCACTCCAATACATCACTTTACTTAATCCTAGGACTTTAATAAAGAATGGCTAACTATCCAGTTTGCAAGTAAGAAAACCATGTTTCAAATTACTTAATATCAGGAGTCTTGGAAGAAACAGAATTACAGTTAGATTATAAAATTTGAGTTTTTTTCCCACTTCATTTAATAAGATCAAACACATTAGTATTCTTAAGCATTTTAGATTAACCAACATTATGAAATTCAGTTCCTCAGCTTCATGTTAGTATTACTTTCTAAATATATCAGTAAGTTCCTTTGTTTACTCTTCTCTTAGAACTAAAGGAGGTCATTAGCATTAACACTTATAAGTCGCTATTTTTATTTTGCCTTCCTTTAATCTTTTATCCCAAACAGTACTATTTCAGATATGTTCAAAGGGCTGATATAGTACAGAAACTTGCTAGGACCTTTGTCATATGGAACCTGAATTCCTCTATTTATTCTTCTTTATGCTTTTTACTTTTTATGATGTTTGATATGATGACTCCAAAAACAAAATGACATGTAGATTTGAGAGACATTGAATACTTTCCATGACAAGAAATGAAAAAGGTATCTACTATTTTATAGAACACAGTAGTGAAAGAGAGCCAATAAAAATTTCAATCTTTATAGCATAACTTGAGCAAAGGTATAAAAATGTTAAAAAAAAAATTCCAAAAACAGAAAGGGCAAGAGTAAGAAAGTAAGAAAACATGGGCCACAATGATTGCAGTTTAATGTTATATACTATTTCTTAGAAAGGATCAATGGGAAATAAGAATCCAGCTGACTACCTTGCAGTTTTGTTTATGTCACTAGGGAAAGAGAGAGACAGACGGGGAGTATGAATCAACCTGCCAATGTCCATATTCATCAGGGAAGCAGTTACAGAAGCCAGACCTTCCACCTTCTGCACCCCATAATGATCCTGAGCCCATGCTCCTACAGGGTTAAAGAACAGGAAAGCTATCAAGTGATACGGAGTTCTAGTGGTGGGAATTGTGTGGAGTTGTACCCCTCTTATACTATAGTCTTGCCAATATTTCCATTTTATAAATAAAAATTAAAAAATAATAATACAGTTCACATATGAGAGTAAAGTTTTAATAGCTACCAGATTACTATCTTTTGTCTTCATAATTAAAAATCTGAATGAATGAACTACATCTAGAGATAAAATATAAGTAAAAATAGAGTGATGAGACCTTACAAGAGCCTGCGATTCCAAGTGAATATAAAATAGGTAAGATTTAAGTGAATAAAAACAGGCCAAAACTCATGTTAGAAGATTCAGTCTGGGGCCCTATTCGGGGAGTCCTGAGATTCCCAAACAGACATGGGCTTAGACCTCAAATAAATCCCTCTCTTTTGTTACCAGTCATCTCTATCAGGAACAACAAAATAGACCCCTTTGTGGACCCCCCATAGGACCTTGCCCTCAACTTGAATCAACAAAG
Organism: Erinaceus europaeus; assembly: GCF_950295315.1. Lineage (NCBI taxonomy): Eukaryota > Metazoa > Chordata > Mammalia > Eulipotyphla > Erinaceidae > Erinaceus > Erinaceus europaeus. The sequence goes on from NC_080164.1 coordinate 137,416,518, forward strand.
GTAGAGAATGTTCTATCCTCCGAAGAGAGGATGGACAACATACTCTATGCTACACCTGAGGAAGATGGGCCGATATTGGGGCAGCTTAGAATGTTTCTAATCATGACCACAGAATGTGAGCTCAGATCTACAGGGATTCCGATGTCACATAGGCTCCTAAGCTGAATATGGGTCCCAGATCACATCAAACCAATGGGATTTACAGTAAACAATATTTATACACCTTTCCCATATTAGGGAGCTACTTTCTTCCCTGATGCAGCTTTCTGTTCCTTTTCCAGCCATCACATCATCTTCCCAGACAATAACTTGGATCCACCTGTATATCAGACTTCAAGCTCAGGGGAAAAAAAAAAAACTAGTATAACCACAGGCCCTTTGAAATATAACTAAAGTATGCCTACTAGCTATCTACAAAATGGAGACCCCACCCAACTGTTCATCTGCACTATTCTAGCCTTTAGGTTCATGATTGATCAACAATTTGTTTGGCATTGTATGTTAGCTCTCTTTTCACCCACCAGGGTCCAGATGCTAGCATGATGCCAACCAGACTTCCCTGGACAGACAACCCCACCAGTGTGACCTGGAGCTCTGCTTCTCCAGAGCCCTGACCCACTAGGGAGAGAGAGAGGCAGCGGGAAAGCAATTACAGAAGCCAAACCTTCCACCTTCCGCATCCCACAATGAACTTGGGTCCATACTCCCAGAGGGTTAAAAAATAGAAAAGCTATTAGGGGAGGGGATGGGATACAGAGTTCTGGTGGTGGGAACTGTGTGTAGTTGTACCCCTCTTATCCTATGGTTTTGTCAATGTTTCCTTTTTATAAATAAAAAAAAATAATAAAAAAGAAGATTCAGTCTAAAGAACTCACAAATATATACTCTAACAATAGTATAAAAAGACACATTTATAAAAATTTGCAACTCAACAATACAAATAAATTTAAAATGAGAAATTATTATTTCATCAATAATTATTTACAAATGACTAATAAGCATATGAAAATAAACACAATGTTATTAAGCTAGAAAATGCAAATCAAAATATGAAACATTACTTCAGCTTCACTATCATGTCTAAAAATAAAAGTAAAAAAAAAACACAGTGTCTAACAAATAAGCTCACGGAATAGCGGAACCTTAGAATTAATTTTAGAATGTATAACTGCACAAACACTTTAAGAATTTAACAGTTCCTCAAATGTTAATCAAAGCTATCATGTGACCCAGAAATTCCAGTCATAGATGTATACATAATAAAAGTGAAAACAGGTCCACCAAGAAGTGTACATAATTATCACAATAGTGTTTGATGAAAAGCCAAAAAGTAAGAATAGTCTAAATTTCTACCAACTGATAAAGCAAGGCAAGAATAATCAAGAAAATATTATTGAACCTTGAGGAAGAACTGAACACTGACAAAGTTGTGATATGCACAGCTTTGATTATTTAGTTTATGAAAAACTGAAACCAGAATACAAATCTATCAGCTGAAGTACCAGTAATCAAACAAGGAACCTACAACATGCAGTGAATACACTCTCGCAATTGAGCTACATCCCTAACCTACCTTTAAATGTATATTTTTAAAACATTAAGTCTAATGAAATAGTAAATCACCAATGGGGGCTGGGTGGTGGCACACCTGGTTGAGTGCATATGTTACAATGCATAAAGACCCAGGTTTGAGACCCTGGTCCCCACCTGCAGGGGGAAAGCGTCGCAGGTGGTGAAGCAGGGCTGCAGGTGTATCCCTCTGTATTCTTCTGTCTCTACACCCCCTTCCCTCTCAATTTGTGGCTGTCTCTATCCAGTAAATAAAGGTAAAATAAATAAAATTAAAAAGCCTGCATGACAAGAAGATTCTTTAAAAAAGAAAAAAAAAAGGTCAAGTCATCAATGATCAAAATTTTAGAATATAACATATAATGCCCAGAGTAGGCAATTCTAGAGAGACAGTAGCCAGGGTTGCCAGGGTTCTAGTGAAAGAAAAAACTAGGGATAGCATTTAATGATTATACAGATTTTTGAAGGACTGATAATAGTCTAAAATTGACTGAAGTAATGGAAACAACACTGTGCATACACTATAATCCACTGATTTATACACTATAGATGGTTTTTTTTTCCAATGTTATGTATATGCATCTCAATAAAGCTTTAAGTGAACCCTTTCTTTGTACATTAACAAATGGTCTTAGGGCATTAGATTTAGTTCTTTAAAAAAAACATACTTTGTATCTTTTATAAACATCTTCCTTTATAAAAAAAAGTTCACTTTTCAGACTCTCTTATAGGCGTGGTTTAAGATATTTAGTTTTATTAAACAGAAATGAAGTAGAGTGCACTACATCTAAGCATATTCATAAAACTTTCCATTAGAATCTCCTTAATGCTGCTTCCTCACTACTGCAAACTAGAATAGGAATGAACTCTTCAGAATGACTTTAGAAGCTTCATGCCATTAGACTAGTCACTGGATAACTATTTGCATAACCATTATGCTATCTCCCCCACCCATTATTGGATAACCATGGAGTAATAAAATGAAATCTTTAAAAGAGTGAGAGTGTGCGTACACACACACACAGAGAGAGAGAGAGAGAGAGAGAGAGAGAAATACAATACCTATCTGTCTTGGGATATATGCTAAACAAAATTTTTTTTCTAAAGCTATTATTAATCTGGGAATCTATCTGAACCACACCACAGTTTCTTTTATCTAATATATTGTTCAGAAATGTAGATTCAGATAGATAACTCAAAGAAGACATTATCCAGAGGTTTCACAATACATACTTTGAAACATATAATTCATTTGGTCACTAATGCATTACTTTTTATCCTAGCCATTTTAATTTCTTATGAGTTCTCTCTTTCAACACAAATATATACACAATAGTACTTTTTTCATGTCTTCTCTTGTAGCTAGAATAAAGGTTCAAAGTTTTCTTCTTATAGAGCCAGCCAGTAAATACATCACTACATTTCACAAGTAATGTGGGTATTTTTTGACAATACTCATATATGTGTATTTTAGGATTTTTTAAATATTTATTTTATTTATTTATTCCCTTTTGTTGCCCTTGTTGTTTTATTGTTGTAGTTATTATTGTTGTTGTCATTGTTGGATAGGACAGAGAGAAATGGAGAGAGGAGGGAAGACAGAAAGGAGGAGAGAAAGATAGACCACCTGCAGACCTGCTTCACCGCCTGTGAAGCGACTCCCCTGCAGGTGGGGAGCCGGGGTTCGAACCGGGATCCTTATGCTGGTCCTTGTGCTTTGCGCCACCTGCGCTTAACCCGCTGTGCTACAGCCCGACTCCCCTGTAGTTTAGTCTTTAACTAAATTAAGTCCTCTAATTAATTCTGAGCAAGGTTTGATTTGTTGTTACTATTGCCACCAGGGTTGCAGCTGGGGCTCGGAGCAGGCACTACTAATCTACAACCCCTGGCAGCCATTTTTTCACTTTTTTTTTCCTAATTTGTATTAGATAGAACACAGAGGAATTGAAAGACGATGTGAGAAATAGCACCTGTAGATTTGTTTCACTGCTCATGAAGCAAACCGGCTGCAGGTGGGGAGTGAATCTGGGTCTTTGAGCTTGGTAATATGTGCACATAAGCAAATGCTTCACTGCCTGGTCCCAAACTTTATTTATTAAGTTTTTTTTTTTCTTGTCTCCAGGGTTATCACTGTGGCTCAGAGCCTGCACCATGAATTTACTCCTCCTGGAGGCTATTTTTCCCTTTTGTTGCCCTTGTTGTTTATTGTTGTTGTTAGTATCGTTATTGCTGTCATTGTTGTAGGACAGGACAGGAAGAAATGAAGACAGAAGGGGAGACAGAGCTGGGGCAAAAAGATAGACACCTGCAGATCTGCTTCACCGCCTGTGAAGCGACCCGCCCCACTGCCCTGCTGGGAATATGTGGGCTGGAACCGGGATCCTTGGGTAGGTCCATGTGCTTTGCATCATGTGCCTTTATCCCACTGTGCTACCGCCCGGGCCCCTATTTATTGAGTATTCTAACTGAATTTCAATATCCCTATAATTAATAGCCATATCTATACACATGACTATTTATTGTCACTTATCTTTTGTTCATTATAAAAGTAGTTGTCAAACTTATATAATTGATTGTAACAAATGTCATAGATAGTAAGGTTGTATTAATTTTTATCATTATTTACATAGGATAGTTACTGATTAAAATAAAAAGGGACCAAATTTTTAATTTTAATTTTTTCAGAGAGTTTATTTAGGGAAAGAGATGTAGTCAAGCCATATACAAAAGCATGAGTCTTTATAGTGCTATTTGTAGTGTTAAAATAGCGATAAACATTGATATTAAGCAACTGATTATTGGTTAGACAAATCATTATTCCTTCATATGATATAATGATTTTATAATTTTTATGAGTACACAGAAATATCTACATCTCAGATGAAATCAAATTGTAAGAAATAAATTTTATTTCTAAGATTAAAGTTTTTAAAAAATATGCACAAATAAATGGCTTAGAAAACTCTGATTAACATTATCATTGGATCATGGGGAGATTGCTTTTTTGCCTTGTTTTAAATTTGCAAGAGGTGAATTGCTTTGTTAGTATGGTAGGCTGGTGGATGACAGATAGCTTTAGTCTATATTTTTATACGTTAGTAGTAAGATACAACCATAACTTCAGGACATTGAAATCACCACTAATTATGATTGTACGCAGATGAAATAAATGCTGAAATTTGCCAAAGTTCATTGTGAGATGCTATTTTCTGTGAAGTCCTGTATCTGTTACTTTTGTATATACTACTACCACGTTTCTCTTGGAAATACTGAACTAGACAGCTAGAATAGTCTATTTGATCATATTCTTCATATATAAAAGAATTTTAGTAAGGATATAATTTTCTATATTAAAAGACAATAATTTTGGTATGATGGCAGCTATGCAGAGGAAACACAATCTCAAATAAAACAAAAGGCAATAAATAAGAGTTGATTTTAAATTTATCAATTAAAACTTGAAAAAAACAACTATAGTCATCTAATAGAGCATTAATCTACCAAATTAAATCCTACTATAGTACAATCTATTCTTAGTTAGAAGAATAATCAATAAAACTAGTACCCAATGTGTTTCAACTTTTCATGTAATAGACCAGAAACTATCAAACACATTCAAGAAAACATTAACAGAACACTTCACAATTTATGCTTCAAAAAATCAAAGAAAACAAAAATTAAGCAGTAGGATTACATCGAGCCAAAGAGCTTCTTCACAGCAAAGGGAACAATCATCAAAACAGAAAGATATCATACAGAGTGGGAGAGGATTTTTATATGTCACGCATCAAATAAATAACTAATACCAAAATATATAAAGAAATAAACTAAACAGCAAAATAAGAACAACACCAAAACAATAAAAATGGGGTGAGGACATGGGTAGACACTTCACCAATGAGATTGCAGAGATCAACAGACATATAAAAAAATGCTCAGTCACTAATTATCAGAGAAATGCAAATAAAGAAAACAATGCAATACCACTTCACACTTGTTGAGAATGTCATATATTTGAAATGAAGAAACACCAAGTATTTGAGAGGGTATGGGGGGAAAAGGAACCCTCTACACTACTAGTGGGAATGTAGATTGACCCAACCTTTGTGGAAAACAATCTAGAGATTTTTCAGAACACTAGGAATGGAACTAACCTGTAACCCAGCAATTTCTCTCCTGAGGATTTATTAAAAGCAAGCAAACAAACAAACAAGCACATAAATGAAGAGATCTATATACACTATGTTCACAGCAACACAATTCATAAAAACCCAAACATAGAAGCAACCCAGATATCTAATGACAAGTAAGTGGCTAAGAATGTTGCAGTAGGTTTGCACAATGGAATACTACTCCACTGTTAATAATTAGGTCATATCCTTTGTTTCATCTGGGATAGAACTTGCAGGAATCATGTTACGTGAGATAAACCAGAAGAGAAGGACAAACACTGGAAGAATCACACTCACAGGTGGAATTTAAGAAACAAGGGCAGAAAGAAAAAACACAAAATAAAACTTGGATTGGGTTTTGAGTATTGAATGTAAAGAGGACTCTGGGGAAAGAGGCAGAGGCTGATGACGGGGTTGGAAATGAGAGTGTTTTTCAGATACTTACTAGAGAAAAGAAATCATACACATAACTCATCCACTGTACTGTAAATAACTAAGCCCATAATAGAATGATCAAAAAGAAGAAGAGGCAGTGCAGAAGGGGAAAATAGAGAATAAAACTTGAATAGATCTCCTATATTACATCAGACTAGTCTGGGTAAGGAGACAAAGTGAGGGAGTGGGCAGAGTTTTGGCATCCTGGTACATGACAGTGGAAAAGGAACTAAGTTGAGAGAAAGAGTGCTCTGCAGACACCAATCACAAGTAATGAGAAATTGGCTCTATGCATCAACAGCAATACTGTATGCCATTAGTCATTCAATAAAATTATAATAAATAAATAAGATACAATGTGAAATTTTAAATGTGGGATTTTAAAATGTCTTTTGGAAATTTATTTTATAAAATTTGTTTTGTGTCAGATTTGCTAAACAGACCTGTTCTACAAAATAAAACAAACAAAAAATTTCTGATCAGATTAATGGAGTTCATGAAAAATTTGTTATAATCTTTTCATAACATCATAAAAGAAAGAGCCACATATTAATATTGGGAATGAAAGTAATAGCACTGCAAAAAGAAAAGGAATATAAATAGTTGGGTATTTTTGTTATATATATGTATATATACCCAATAGGGTTATTGTTGAGGTTTAGTGATAGCCTGACTCCACTACTCACAGAGGTCATTTCCCCCTTCTTTTTAATAACGGGTGAGAAACAAAAAGAGATAAGAGAGGGAGAGAGACACAAAGAAGAAAAGATTCCCACCAAGGGTGTTGGTGGTATAGTGGTGAGCATAGCTGCCTTCCAAGAAGATCTCTAGCACTGCCTCATCACTCAGGAAACTTCTACACTGAAGGTGGGGGCCAGGCCCCTGAGCCTGGATCCTTGTGCATAATGAAGTATGTGCTCTCCTAGTTAAGTCACCACTCAGACTTTATCCAAATACTTTTAAATTTTACTCAACACTAAGTTTACAATGGCTACTGTACTGAAGTTACAGTTCAACTGACAAGATATATGAAAGCTGATAGGCAATCTATACCCTGGTAGTGAAATCCATATAATCTAAAAAAAAAATTAAATCATTATTCTTAATGTGTGCACACTCACAAATTATCACTATAATAAAATGCATGTATTTTGCAGGTGCATAGGCAAAAGTAATTTCTAGATGTTAACATGCACTCAAAGAAAGGTTATTAACAATTCATATTTGGCCCATGTTCAATGGAGAAGCAATTACAAAAGCCAGACCGTCCACCTTTTGCAACTCATAATGATCCTGGGTCCATACTCCCAGAGGGATAAAGAACAGGAAAGCTTGCAACCCACAATGACCCTGGGTCCATGCTCCCAGAGGGCTAGAGAATGGGAAAGCTATCAGGGGAGGGGGTGGGATATGGAGATTGGGTGGTGGGAATTGTGTGGAGTTGTACCCCTCCTACCCTATGGATTTGTTAATTTATCCTTTCTTAAATAAAAAAATTTTTAAAAAATAGGAAAGCTTTCAGGGAGGGGATGGAATATGGAGTTCTGGTGGTGGGAACTGTGTGGAAATGTACCCCTCTTATCCTGTGGTCTTGCCAATATTTCCATTTTCTAAAATAGATTTTAAAAATCAAAAAAGTCCTAAAATTAAAAAAACAATTCATATTAGTTTATAATATTAGTAACTGCATAGTAAACTTACAAAATGTATATATTGAATATTTTGAAATTCAGTATCAAATACTTAATATAGATGATACTGAATTTGTTAGAAGAAATCTGCTATCATTGCCAGTAAAAAGATTTTTCTGACACATTTGACTATAAGAAAAGTAAAAATACTGCAGGTATTACAAATCACCTAGCTTGGCAAATATTATAGAAATTTCAGGATGATGAAGTTCTAAAAACATCAAAGTTATGTAGAACTAGAATTTTACCTGTATCAAAATAAAAAAAACATTACATCACAAAACAATCACATTACAAAAATTCAATAAAATGTAACTGTGTGCTTTTTCAAATTTTGTATCATACTAGAATTTATAATATTTTAGTTCAATGACATTGAGTATTATCAAAATTGTAAAAAAGTTTAACATGAAAATTACATAAATACTAAAAATATTTACCTCTCTATCATTATCTTATTTCTACTAAGTACTGCTTACAATAATGGACTTATTCAATATTAACAAAAAATAGCTAGTCTGCAAAGTCCATAAATATACAAATTTATATGCAACTTTAACAATAAAAACAGAATTGCAGAAAAATTATGCAAATGTGTAACTATAAAGTAATTCATTTGACATTTTTTTCCCTTCAAAGGTACCTTTAAAATAGTTTCCCTGTACCCACAGTAAGCTCCAGGAATTATAGCTTCAATCTATTCCACTCATATAAATAAAATGTAATTTGGGTAAAATATAGTTAAGAGTATCTGAACATCCCAATCAGCTTTTCAGATTGGTATCCCCTCTGGAGTAGATGAAGTCATCTCCCAGGACCAGACATCTCAGCCCAAGTCCACATTACACTTTGGTATTTCTTTACTGACAGGCAATAAGAGGCTCAGGTGCCCACATTATCACTGGATTATTCTTTCCTGGATCTTTTTTCTTGCTCCCACTTACATTAATAATAGTTGTAGTAATAATAGTAAATCCTTCATCTACAAGCAACATTGAATTACTTAAGAGTTATCAACTTGCCTAAGCAGTATCTGTTCACTTCTGCAGATATCATTTAATTATAGATAAGGTCTTTATGACTGCACAGAATAGTTATGAAAAGACAAAAAAGAAATACATAGGTACACAGAGACATAGAATATGGACAAACATAGAACCAGAGACATTCCCTAATTATTGAAAATGTGTATTTATATACAATGAGGATGCCCTGATGAATGTTATTTCATATACATTGACCAAACTTTCTAGAATATCATAGAAAATACTAGCAAATGATATTGACTAATGTAAACATTATTCAAGACTAGTTGTTTGTTTTAACTTCTAACTTTATCCATGTAAAGACTGTGCAAAACTGCATAACTGACACTATATATTATAATTAGCAATTATACATTAAGTCTTCATATGTATTAGCATGGCAATGGTTTGGTTTGCTTATTAGTATTAAAAAGTTCCTGAAGAAACACAAAAACTGAAATTTCATTTCAATTATTGAGTAAGAATAAGCATGTTTATTCATCTGATCTAATTCTCAGAACTTTAGCTCTATTTCAGGGTAGTTAATAAAAAATTAAGGAAGATATTTCAAATGGCAATTACTATGGAGGAAACTAACCATATTTTCCCTTTCTTAAAATACCTTACATGTAATAAGTGTTCATTCTTGCAAATGAAACATAGCATTACTATTTTTTAAGTTATATTAGCACTTTGAATAAAGTAATAAAAAAATTAGAGCCTACCATGGCTTTAGCTGCTTGCACAGGTGTCTGGCTTGTAGTATCTCATCCATATTTATTAACTATTTATGATTTGAAAGAATTACAGATTTAGTAATTACAGAGTTGAGGCTTTAAAATTTTATTTCAGGTCTGTCAGACTTCAAAGTCCAGTGCCTAGAATAGTGGTCTGTGTTTCTGTCTCACCTGCTCCCAAATGACAAGGAGGGTGTGGATGGGATTCCCTGAAGGAACCCGTCCCTTAATAGAAATTGTTTCTATGTTCTGACCAAGACTAGAACTCAAGAAATACAGTCCTTCAATGCTCGATGTTCTGTAGGTCTCACAGTTACTATGCAACTTAAATTATGTCCTGTTACCACTCAGAATGTCAATGTTTTTACTATAGGAAATTAGCGGTAATAATAAACATTAAACAATGAGCTTATTGTGAGGATTAATTATGCCTACACATCTAAAATCAATAGTCATTATCAGGATTTACTTCAAAATAAGGGTTAAAATGTGATAATTCACAGAAAAGTTAATCCTTTATTAAGTAAAGCTCTAGCTCCCATACTATAAAAAGATACTATCTTGGAGTATTTGAGATATAAGGATACTTCAAAAACTGAAACATTCATTTTATGTTAAGTGCCTATAGTTTCAAGTTATGTAGTACTACCTTACTTAATCCATGACTGGTGAAGGTTTCTAAAAAATATCTATGATGTGGATTGAAATCTATTGACAAAGGCATAAACATTATTCTATGAGCAAGCTGGGTTCCAAAAGGCTGCTTGACTCATGACATTTACAAGTCAGAAATGGTGTCACAAAGGAACAGACCTTCTACTGTAAGGCAGAAAAAAATCAGTTTACATATTCTTGGACTCAGGTTTTTAAAATATCTGTGCAAGGTAATAATAAGATAAAATTAATACAGAGAAATGTTCCTATGATTTTAATCAGGTAGGGTTCAAAGCCAAGGTAATATAAAACAGTTTTAAAAAGTGAAAAGAATAGAATAACTTTAGTTTTCAGTTCAAGATACTATATATAGCAGGGTTATATATTTTTTTTTCTGGTGTGGGGGGGCAGGGAGAGAATATACTATGTGTATTTTCAGTACAGATTGCAACCCAAGACCTAGACTGTGTTTGAGGTCCATTGAAATACATAATAAAATACTTTCTTGAGGCCCACAAAAATACATAATAGAATACTTTATTTATTATTATTATTATTATTTTTTACCAGAGCACTGCTTAGCTCTGGCTTATGGTGGTGCAGGGGATTGAACCTGGGACTTTATAGAGCCTCAGGCATGAGAGTCTCTTTGCATAACCATTATGCTGTCTACCCCTGCCCAATAGAATACTTTGTTAAAGGGTTCAGTGTTGATATATTTTAACTGACTTTAACTTACTGCAGATTATGGTGTTTATATGTGGTATGAACATGTATAAAAAGTGTATGTGTATGTATATGTGTGCATATATATATTTGTTTTCCAATTAAGTACCAAGTTCAAGATGAACAGTTCTAAGATTAGCTAATATGCTTATTAAAGCTTAAAGGAACCATATAAAACTAGAAAGGCAGATAATATGACGAAGGAAACAAACATATTTAGGTACTTAATTTTTATTATGCACTATACTAGCTTTTTTACATACCAGTTTAGTCTCTGAAATAACCTTATGAGTGAGATATTTTATAATATCAAATACTCTAATTAGAATAATATTTTGTGTATATATATATATATGTATAGATACATATATATATATACACACACACACACACACACACACACATTTATATATCCAGTAAAGCAACAAATCATTTTACTATCTGAAATAACAAAAAGTTCTATGTTTCAAGGTATGGGAATGTGTGAGTGCCACACCAGTACTCGAATTAAGGAATTTTTTTTTTTTTTTTTAGTTTTTGCTTGTTTGTTTTTTTAAAGCAAATTTGTAATGCTTGGAATTAGGAACTTAATTGTTGTATGATTTTACCTGCTGTGATTTGTTCATACAAAAATGTGCTAAGTCTGGTAACCTATGGAAAAATATTCAAAGGGTATAGTTATTTTATCCAGTTTTTATGATGAAAAGAAATGTAATTCATTTTCTTAGGAATGTGTGCCAAATTCACAATGTTGTCACTGGCGAACTATAATTGATTTCTATAGTTAATTAAAAACTAAAACTGACAGTGAAAACTGCTTGCTGTCCTATTATACTCTGAGATTCCCTAAGCAGTGGCAAATAAAGATGTGTTCTTCTTTGCTGTAATTACCAACAGATAAGATAGTGACGTTATACCATTTTCATCTTAGTATAAAACTAAAGATAACTAGTAGAAGACTTTAAATTGTGAAAAAGGAACAAACTTTAAAGCCCAATGTTTTAGCTTTTCAAAAGATTTATTGAATATTACCCTAAATTCCATAGTCCAATTAGCTTTCAAGATTATTAAAAATGTTTATAAAATGTTGTCCTATAGGTACTAATATTTCTAAATGAATAGTGTATCTAAGTTTATTAAGATTATTTAGCCCTTTCTGCAAACTTATCATTTTGTATATATTTTTTCTTTTTTGCAATGAAAAGTACAGAGCAGAGAAATAATTTCCCTTAAATGAAAAGTTATAGTTTGAATTTTGAGTAAAGAGTTGTGAACACTCGGAAAAAAAAATAGTTGCACAGTTTAGGGATATATGCAACTATATATTTATAAACATATATTTATATACATATATATATATATATATTGTTTCTTTCTCCACTCTTTCAAATGTAAACCATATTAAATTGATTTTAAGTATAACAATATGTAAACAAAAATACATAATGATCTAAATTCAGCTAATTTCCCTAAGCATAGTTAAAATAAAGAAAAAGTTGCAAGTTATTTTTTAAAAGAAACCACATAAAAAGTACTGGTTATACATACAATAGAAACTTTAAGAAATCAAACTTTTCATATTAATGCAGCATAGGGCAAACACTTATGGTCCTTTAATCTAATCATTAATACACAGTAAAGGCTGCAAATATAGATAAAATATTTAGGAGTCTAGTGTAAGTAAATAAGACAATGTTAGCATAACACAAAAATCGGAGATCTTACCATGAACGATTGTTGCTAAGAATATCATGAAGACTAGTAGCTGTGATGGCCACATGATTGTGTACTCAGGCATAAGAAAGCCTAAAAGGTGAGTGTTCCAAGCAAGAAACCAAGTGCCTTTTCAGTTCTCTTCTTTACTTCACAATTGATGAATTAAAAATATTTTTCAAAAAGATTTAAAAAAAAATCCTTAACAACAGAAAACACCAATATTCCAAATCTGAACCCTGTAAAGGAAAAAAAAAGACACATCAAATACAAATATTTATTTATTTATTTATTTATTTACTTATTTTACCAAAGCATCATCCAGCTCTGGTTTATGGTGGTAAGGAGGATAGAACCTGGGACTCTGGAGACTCAGGTATGAGAATCACTTTGCATAACCATTATGCTAGTCAACCCCACCCCAAATACCAATCTCCTAAATTCCTTCCAAATCTATTTATTTTTATTACCCTTTTTATTTATTGGATAGAGAGAGCTGGAAAATGAGAGAGTAGAGGTAGAGACGGAGGGAGACAAAGAGACACCTTCAGCCCTGCTTCACCACTTGCAAAGCTTTTCCTCTACAAGTGGGAACCAGAGGGTTGGACCCAAGTCCTTGCCCAATGTAACATGTGTACTCAATCAGATGTGCCACCACGTGGCTCCCAGTGTAGTCTATTTTCAAACTAAAATATCTGTGTGACTTCTGTCTTCTTCACTTTAATAAATAACACATAATATTATAAAGTTGTGTAAGTAACCTAGAGCTAATTTTCGCATGTTGAGTATTAATTTGGCAGATCCCAGAATGACTGAAATAATTCTATTTCATTAGATAAGTTAAAATACGTTGGGCTTCTTATGTATAAACAAGGACTTATTTTTTAAAAATATTTATTTATTTCCTTTTGTCACCCTTGTTTTATTGTTATAGTTATCATTGTTGTTGTTATTGATGTCATTGTTGTTGGATAGGACAGAGAAAAACGGAGAGAGGAAGGGAAGACAGAGACAGGGAGAGAAAGACAGACACCTGCAGACCTGCTTCACCGCCTGTGAAGCGACTCCCCTGCAGGTGGGGAGCCAGGGGCTCGAACCGGGATCCTTATGTCGGTCCTTGTGCTTTGCACCACGTGTGCTGAACCTGCTGTGCCACCGCCCGGCTCCCTCAAGGACTTATTTTTTATTTATTTACTTATTTATTTTTAATATTTATTTTATTTATTTATTTCCTTTTGTTGCCCTTGTTGTTTTATTGTTGTAGTTATTATTGTTGTTGTCATTGTTGGATAGGACAGAGAGAAATGGAGAGAGGAGGGGAAGACAGAGAGGAGGAGAGAAAGATAGACACCTGCAGACCTGCTTCACCGCTTGTGAAGCGACTCCCCTGCAGGTGGGGAGCCGGGGTTCGAACTGGGATCCTTATGCCGGTCCTAGTGCTTTGCGCCACCTGCGCTTAACCCGCTGCACTACAGCCCAACTCCCTCAAGGACTTATTTTTATAAAAGTCTTTCACAAACATAATTGTTACTAACATTAGACTAGTAAAGATCACTATGCATCAAAAATAATTAAATACATGAGTCCTGCTTTCATTCTATACCCTGAAATTAATTCAAAAATTATTTTACATACCAATTGCATAATATTTCTAAGCTTCTTTTTGTACATATATCTGTGGACATCATAGTTCTATGTTAATTAAATCTTTCAAATGTAACTATAGATGTTAAGAATTAGACTAAAAATACAGATGAGAACGTTGAATATAATATGCAATTTCCTTAAACATTTAAATATATCAAAATACATTAATTACTAAGGATTAAATGAGCCATTCTAGCAGCTGCTTTTTAATGTCTGCAAATTTCTATAGTATAATATAGATTCAGTATGTTAGAAAACACTAAAAGCCCATGATCCATAATGTAAAGGTGTTTTCTTTCACATTCAGCACCTTTAAATCCATCAATCAAGTTTAATTGCAATTATCTTCCTTATTTATTTCTTTTCTTCCTTCTTACTATTCTTTCCTCTTTTTTTCCTTCTATTACCCTTTTTCTTCCTTTTCTTCCTATTCTGGTGATTTACATATCTATTTTAATTATTCTGAGTACAAATTTTAATATTTTCTAAAAAGGATATTCAAAGCAAAGATTTTGAAATATTAAAGATTTGATTAATAACCCTCATTCTACCAAGATAATTGTAAAATAACCACACTGGCTATAATTTTTTTTTTAAGTACAAGTTAATCTTAACTTCTGAAGTTATTAGTACATGGATTCTGCAACACAACTACCCAATTTCAATTTCTACTTCTATTAGTAAGGTAGAGTTACTAGTTACTCCTCAATCGCTATCGAACAGGCCATGGCCAGTGCGCTGCTATGTTCCATCGCTGGGGAGCCAGAGACGACCCGAACTGCCCCTGCGGCTACAGACAGACTATGACCCACATAGTCAACGACTGCCACCTCTCCAGATTCAAAGGAGGTCTCGAAACTTTACATCAGGCTCAACCTGACGCTGTTGACTGGCTACGGAAGAAGGGCAAACGCTAGAAGAAGAAGAAGAAGAAGGAGAAGGAGAAGGAGAAGGAGAAGGAGAAGGAGAAGGAGAAGGAGAAGGAGAAGGAGAAGGAGAAGGAGAAGGAGAAGGAGAAGGAGAAGGAGAAGGAGAAGGAGAAGGAGAAGGAGAAGGAGAAGAAGAAGAAGAAGTACCTACTGTGACCTGGGGCAAATAATATAATGTCTCTGTGCCTGAATTTAAGGAATGATATTATTTAATTCATATAGTTATATGAAGTGTAAATCTACGTTTTCATTTTAAATTTCATGAACTAAAACTATATACTGTCTAAAACAGTATTCATATTTAAGTGCTATATCTCTTCATATGTTAATCAGGGGTCCAAATCAGGGCATTCAACTATAAGTCCTGTACAAATCCACTGTACACCTACGTAGCTGTAATTTTTTTTTTTCAAATAAAGAAAGCACTAATAAGAAAGAAATGTATGGCTGAAATAAAATAGAAACTACATGGAAAGGTTTGTACAAAACTTTTTTCAATTTCTCTTAACCACACAGAGACGTACAAGAAAATTCAAAACCTGGGAGTCAGGTGGTAGTGCAGTGGGTTAAGTGCAGGTGGCGCAAAGCACAAGGATGGGCATAAAGATCCGGGTTCGATCCCCTGGCTCCCCAATGCAGGGGAGTCGCTTCACAGGCGGTGAAGCCGGTCTGCAGGTGTCTATCTTTCTCTTCCTCTCTCTGTCTTCCCCTCCTCTCTCCATTTCTCTCTGTCCTATCCAACAACGACAACATCAACAACGATAACTACAACAAGACAACAAGGGCAACAAAAGAGAATACATACATAATTTTTTTTAATTTCAAAACCTATGCAGTAGTGTAGGTTTTGAAATTCAAATATAAAGCAAATAGTCTAGAGTTACACTATTTAACATCCTCATGGTAATTGACAGATAGTAAAGAAGGGATACTTAAACTGACTTGATACACAAACATAGAAATAATAACCTTATCTTCAACATTCATTTCTTTAGTATTTCTCTGTATCATTATGGTATTCGGAGCTGTGTATACACACACATTGCAGAAATCAAATTATTTATTTGACATGGCAACATATATATTAAATATTTACCAGTAATTTTACTGAAAATGAAAATGAAAAACAGTGTTTCTCACAAGTCATGGTGTTTATAATAAGGAAAAAAGGCCATTCAAGTCACAAAATAAAGATTAATGAACACGTTTAATACCTGACACACATCCAATAATGTTCAAGATATAATTTAACTTTCCATACAAATCTATACAGCATATACTATTGTATCATGTTTACTATGAGGGAAAAATCCAATTACATACAACAAAAGTTTCTCCCCTATATATCTGATTCCACTGTCAGAATTATTGTTCTTTCTTCTTTCTGTAGAAGAAAAAGAAAACATGCACTAATAGTGCAAAGGGGAAACATTTGATGTTTTCAGTAAAGACTATCAAATAAACATTATTTGATTGAAAAATTGAAAACCAACAACAATTTAGAAGGCAGGAGTGAAAATATTACAGGAAATGCCATGTTTAAAAGAAAAACACAGCCTAGTTACATCAATAGAATTGTATCATTTGCAAGAGTGGGGAAAATTATTTCTATATTGTAATATGTGTACTGCAGACTTAAATCTGACTTCAGTTAAGACTATAACTTATGTCATAGAGTACACCTTTTCACATTCAAAAAGCAAGGAAGAAAGTTAATTTACTGAAAATATAAAGAAGTATACATCAATTATTAATAATTGCTTATTTGAAGATATCACAGCAGGGAATAAAGTGAAGCCTATTCAGATATTTTACACAAACTTTAAGAAATAGAACATGATTTCATAATTATATCACAAATAGAACTGGGGGCAGATCTTGAAGAATAGATGCTATTATTTAAAGATAATATCTTTATTTACTTGTTTTTATTAGTGATTTATTAGTGATTTAATAATGATCGACAAGATGTAGGGTAAGAGGGGTACAACTCCATACAATTCCCACCAAAAGAGTCCTGTATCCCATTCTCTCCTTTGGAAGTTTCCCTATTCTTTATCCCTCTGAGAATCTGGACCAAAGATCTCCAATGGACATGGGCATTGACAGGTCAATCCATACGCCCTGCCTGTTTCTATCTTTCCCTAGTGGGGCAGAAGGTGGGATCCCAGGACAGATTGGTGAGGTCTTCTGCCAAGATAATTTCTAACTACCTCTCACCAAAAGCAACAAAATACTTAAATACTTTGAAATCAGAGATAAAACAATTATATATAATAATGAGCAAGGATCTGGGCTCTAGCCCCCAGTTCTCACCTGCAAGGGAAATGTTTTTTGAGTGGTGAAGCAGGGCTGCAGATGTCTCTCTGTCTTTTTCCCTTTATATCCCCCTTCCTTCTCAATTTCTAACTGCCTCTATCCAGTAAACAGGTAAAGATAATAAAAAAATTAAAAATCAATTATATATAATAATAGCATATATATGTGTATATATATATATATATGTATATATTCCACTAAGGTTATCACTGGGGCTTGGTGACTGCACATATATTGCTTCAGGCATGCATACATGTCTTTATTTTTCCTTTCTTGCTTTCTCTCTCTTTTTGAAATTTTCTTATCATCTTTATTTTTTGGATAGAGACAGTCAGAAATCAAGAGGGAAGGGAGAGAGAGAGAGAGGGAGAGAGAGAGATAGAGAGACATCTGCAGCCCTACTACACCACTCCTGTAGCTTTCTCCTGTGCATTGTAGCATATGCACTCAACCACCTGTCTCTCCATCTCTCTCTCTCTCTCTCATCTCTTTTTGTTATTTTTTTTTCTTTTTCATTAGTTAGGACAGTGAGAAATTGAGGGAGGAGACAGGGAAGGAGAGAAATAGAGAGACACCTGCACACTTGCTTCACAGTTAGCATCCCCCCTGCGGGTGGGGAATTGGGGCTAGAACTCAGGTTACTGCACACAGTAATATATGCACTCAACTAGGTATGCCACAATCCATCCCACCTACACTATATAAATTCTAAGACATAATTTGAAAAATAATAATTTCTTAACATATAAAAGACAATCTTTAAATATTATCACTACAAAAAGCTTTAGAGTGAGATGTACTGACACCTATTTTGAATAAATGTGGAATGTATTCCACTCAAAATTACAGTCCTGTAAATTGCCATTCCAATAGTGCAATACTGAAGTGTGTGTGTGTGGGGGGGAGCATTCTAGTAGCATTTATTTCAATTGTGTTGTCATTAATTTCACCAAACAAATCAGTTTCCTTATAAAATGGATTTTTATGAAAGCATTTCTAAAATATAGCTCCTCAGAAACACAGAGAGCAAAATATCACAAAGGACAAGATAATTACTAATAGAAAAGGAAGTTATACTTATGACATAAATCACTTAGCAAACCAACTTCAAAAATGCATTTCCATCTACAATACAAATTCTATATGTTCAAAGTTCTGTGCTGAAAAAGGGTAAGGCATTGGCACATCCAATAAAGCATGTCTGCAGGTATCCTATTGCCCTCTCTCTCTCTTCCCTCCCTCTGATTTCTCTCTCTCCTATTAAAAAAAAAAAAAAAAAAGGTCTCCAGGAGCAGATTTGCTAGCATCAAGCCTCAGTGATAACCCTGAAGGCAAAACAAAACAAAGCAAAGAAAAAGAAAAAATGGTGAGACTGTAGCTACAAGTTTAAAGTGTAATGACTATTTTAAAACCACTTACATTAAAGTATGAATGGTAATGCTACAGTCATCGATATTTAGAGCAATGTGCAAAATGTGGCATCTGTTACAGGAGGTGTTTTAGGAACAAAATTTTTTTAAAAACTGTCAAATTTTTATCTTTTAATTTTTTTAAAAGAAATAGTGGCTTACAAGACAGTTGTTGTCATATGGATACAAGTTCTAATTCTTCCGTGATAAGCACCTGCACACTAATCCCACCACTATGTTAGGTCTTCCTCCACATTGAACACTGTGCTGCCATTGCCCCATCAGACTATTAGAAATGGATCTATCCTAACACCGGACATTCTCTCTCTGAGATAGCCACCCGAAAAAGACAAAAACACCTATACAAAGACATCTACATACTCCTATGTTCACAGTAGATTTCCTCTCTCTCTCTCCCCTCTTTCTCTCTGTGTGTATGTGTGAGTGTGCACGCGCACGTGTGAAACAAGAAGGGATTTACAATTGTGCGTATCTAGTACTTTGGTGCTAAAAAATTTATTGACATACTTGGGTCCTTGACCATGGTAACGTGTGTTCATCAAGTGTATCATCAAATAGCCTCTTCAGAGTATTTTGACTTAAATATTTTCTATCATTATTTTGATGTGTGTATCAAAAATTTATATTAAATCAAGCACATATTCTTAATTCTACACATTTAGGGCATCAAAGACCATTAACTATTAGAAATTATTTAGTTATCCCATCTGTTTAGCATCAATACAAACACAAATGTCCTAATAATCTTATTTTCATAAAATTGGCAGTTTATGGAAAATAAATTCCTCAATCCGCTTGCTTAGTATTTCAAGGACTATTTGATTCAAGCAAGCCACACATTTGTTTATTTGGAAATGTCTGCAAGACATCATTACTGAACACAAACAATGCAAACTATGTATGGTAAAAGCAAGTATGTGATCTTTTTTATGACACAGTGCTAGTATTGAAGGAATGAGGAACAAGTAGAACAGAACAATAACGGTTAGCAGTAGAAAGAGAGAAGATAATATAATAAATGCAAAACATAAAATATAAATCCAAATATGAAGAAATTTTTTTAAAGGAGATAATACAGGTTAGAAAACCCAAAAGGTCCGGAAGGAGAAAATTTCATGGATTTTAGAAGAATCTGAAGAAATATTTCACTATTGTTAATTTGGAGGACAAATGAATTAAGGTTTTTATGGAATATTATAAAAATAACTAATTGAGGGTGAGGGGAGGAGATGAGACACAGTCTTTTTGTGGTGGGAATGATGTTTATGTACACTCCTATAAATTTGCAGTCATATAAATCACTATTTAATTAATATGAGAGGGAAAAATTGATTGAATATCTCAAACTTTTTAAAGCACAGACTGAGTATTTTTAATACATAGGCTGAGTCTTTGATATCTTGACTCTCTTAAAAGCTTAGTACAGGGAGAACAAAAGCAACTGGTGGCATAGCTATATACAAACAATGTCAAAGGGCATGAAATGTGGTGAGGATGTGTATGATACTGCAAATCCTAACAAAGGGATTCTTTAAAGTTAACCCAATTGCCAAACAATGTGATTATTGCAATAACTATCTACTGTCTTCTTAAACCCTAAGACAACAGGAATCTCCTGTTTCTTCTATAGAGCCTATGTTTCTTCCAATCCTGGAACCTCTGGGGGAGGGGCTCACTTCCCTGCATGCTTCTCTAAAGTCAGGCCAAACGATATTGCATCTGCATATTCCAACCTAATCAATGCAACAAGTACCATCTCATCATGCTTCACTTCAGACTATCTACAGAGATGTCAGGCCCCCACACCTATGGACATCTAATCTTTGATAAGGGGCCCAAAGGATTAAATGGAAAAAGGAGGCTCTCTTCAATAAATGGTGCTGGGAAAACTGGGTGGAAACACGCAGAAGAATGAAATTGAACCACTTTAACTCACCAGAAACAAAAATCAACTCCAAATGGATCAAAGACCTAGATGTCAGACCAGAAACAATCAAATACTTAGAGGAAAACATTGGTAAAACACTATCCCACCTACACCTCAAGGACATCTTTGATGAATCAAACCCAATTGCAAGGAAGACTAAAGCAGAAACAAACCAGTGGGACTACATCAAATTGAAAAGCTTCTGCACAGCCAAAGAAACTATTAAACAAACAAAGAGACCCCTCACAGAATGGGAGAAGATCTTCACATGCCATACATCAGACAAGAAACTAATCACCAAAATATATAAAGAGCTCAGCAAACTTAGCACCAA
Source organism: Erinaceus europaeus (assembly GCF_950295315.1). Classification (NCBI taxonomy): domain Eukaryota; kingdom Metazoa; phylum Chordata; class Mammalia; order Eulipotyphla; family Erinaceidae; genus Erinaceus; species Erinaceus europaeus. The sequence goes on from NC_080164.1 coordinate 137,437,826, forward strand.
AAAAGCAAAAGACCCCATCCAAAAATGGGCAGAGGATATGAACAAAACACTCACCAAAGAGGAGATACAAAAGGCTAACAAACATATGAAAAACTGCTCTAGGTCATTGATTGTCAGAGAAATGCAAATTAAGACAACACTAAGATACCACCTCACTCCTGTAAGGATGGCATACATCAAAAAGGACAGCAGCAACAAATGCTGGAGATGATGTGGGGACAGAGGAACCCTTTTACATTGCTGGTGGGAATGTAAATTGGTACAGCCTCTGTAGAGAGCAGTCTGGAAAACTCTCAGAAGGCTAGACATGGACCTTCCATATGATCCAGTAATTCCTCTCCTGGGCTTATACCCCAAGGACTCCATAACACCCAACCAAAAAGAGGTGTGTACTCCTACGTTCATTGCAGCACAATTCATAATTGCTAAAACCTGGAAGCAACCCAGGTGCCCAACAACAGATGAGTGGCTGAGAAAGCTGTGGTATATATACACAATGGAATACTATGCAGCTATCAAGAACAATGAACCCACCTTCTCTGACCCATCTTGGACAGAGCTAGAAGGAATTATGTTAAGTGAGCTAAGTCAGAAAGATAAAGATGAGTATGGGATGATCCCACTCATCAACAGAAGTTAACTAAGAAGATCTGAAGGGAAACTAAAAGCAGGGCCTGACCAAATTGTAAGTAGGGCACCAAAGTAAAAACCCTGTTGTGAGGGGTAGACATGCAGCTTCCTGGGACAGTGCGGGGTGGGAGTGGGTAGGAGGGATGGGTCACAGTCTTTTGGTCGTGGGAATGGTGTTTATGTACACTCCTAGCAAAATATAAATCAGTAGTTAATTAATATGAGAGGGGGGAAAATCATTGTATGTCTCAAAGTTTTTCAAAACACAAACTGAACCTTTTTAATATATAGGCTGTGTATTTGATATGCGGACTCTCTCAAAAGTCTAGACCAAGTAGATTAGAAGCATCCAATAGCACAGCTATATACAAGATACTGGGTACTGTATAGCAAATCATAACAAAAGGACTTTTCAAAGTTAACCCAATTACCAAATAATGTGATGATAACATTAACTATCGATTGTCCTTTTGAACCCTAAGACACCAGGAACCTCACATCTCCACTATAGAGCCCCTGCTTCTCCCAGTCCTGGAACCCTTGGATAGGGCCCACTTTCCCGTATGCCTCTCCCAATCCATATCAAATAATATTGCATCTGCCGATCATAACCTAACCAACGCAACGACTGCCACCTCAACATGCTTCACTTCAGACTGTGTCCAGAGACTTCAGGTGTGGAATGACAACCCTTCAGCTTCATTACTCGGGTGAGACCTTTCCTTTCATAGTACACTCTAATTTCATCTCAGGTGGTTCACTTTCTAACAAAGTCCCAAAACCTAGATATACACCAGTTTCTGTGAGAAAAAAAAAAGCATATCTTCACACGTATCTATAAACTACTGCAAAATATATACCTGAAAGCAGAAGTACACTAGAGTTTGCAGTGAGTACCTCCCTAACACTTCCTCTCCACTATTCCAAGCTTTGGGTCCATGATTGCTCAACAATTTGTTTGGCTTTGTATATTAACTCTCTTTTCAGTCATCAGGTTCCAGATGCCATCAGGATGCTGGCCAGGCTTCCCTGGATTGAAGACCCCACCAATGTGTCCTGGAGCTCAGCTTCCCCAGAGACCCACCCTACTAGGGAAAGAGAGAGGCAGACTGGGAGTATGGACCGGCCAGTCAACGCCCATGTTCAGCAGGGAAGCAATTACAGAAGCCAGACCTTCTACCTTCTGCAACCCACAATGACCCTGAGTCCATGCTCCCAGAGGGATGAAGAATGGGAAAAGCTATCAGGGGAGGGAGTGGGATATGGAGATTGTGTGGTGGGAATTGTGTGGAGTTGTACCCCTCCTACCCTATGGTTTTGTTAATTAATCCTTTCTTAAATAAAAAATTTTAAAAATTAAAAAAAAAAGATGTCAGGCATGGATTGCCAACCCTTCACCCTCATCACTCAGGTGAGACCTTTCCTTTCATGGTAGTCTCTAATTCCATTCCAGGAGGTTCACTTCCTAATAAAGTCCTAAAACCTAGATGTAGGCCAGGTCCCATAAGATAGAGCATATGTTCACATGTATCTATAAATTAGGGCAAAATATATACCTGAAAGCAAAAATACATAATAGTCTTCAGTGAGTCAGTATCAAGTTCATAATGAAACCCTGTCCACTTAGACTTAGATACCCTCCTCACCTATTTCCTATTACAGTTCTTTCACTCACTTCAAAGCTAACCTTAGCAAAACAAGGACTGCAAAAGCTGAATAAGGGCAAGAGACTGGCATACTTTAACGATGACCCTTTAGTCACTATCAGGCCATTCCTCCAGCTGGGGCCCTAATCAGGGAGTCCTGAGTCCCCCAAACAGACTTGATGGGCCTAGACCTCAAGTAAATCCCTCTCTCCATTGTTACCAGTCATTTCTAACAGGAACAAAAAAATAGACCCCTTTGTGGGCCCCCATAGGACCTTGTCCTCAACCTGGATCAACAATGGAAGAGAATGTTCCATCCTCCAAAGGGAGGATGGACAACATACTCTACGATACACCTGAGGAAGATGCGTTGATACTGGGGCAGCATGGAATGTTCCTACTCATGACCACAGAATGTGAGCTCAGAACTAGAGGGATGTAGAGGTCACACAGGCTCCTAAGCTAATTATGGGCCCCAGATCACATCAAATTGATAGGGTTCACAGTAATATTTATACCCCTTTCCCATATTAGGGAGCTACTCTCTTCCCTGATCCAGCTTTCTGGTCCTTTTCCCAGCCATGACATCATCTCCCCAGACAATAATTAGGATTCACCTGCATATCAGATTTCAGGCTCAGGCAAAGAAAAAAAAAACACTAGTATAACTACAGGCCCTTTGAAATATAACTAAAATATGCTTACTAGCTATCCACAAAATGGAGGAACACCTCCCCCGCCAATGCTTCACCTGCACTATTCCAGCCTTTAGGTCCATAATTGTCCAACAGTTTGTTTGGCTTTGTATATTAACTCTCTTTTCAGCCACCAGGTTCATGATGCTAGCTGGATGCAATCAGACTTCCCTGGACAGACAACCCCACCAATGTGCCTTGGAGCTCCGCTTCCCCAGAGCCCTTCCCCACTAGGGAAAGAGAGAGACAGGATGGGAGTATGGATCAACCTGTCCATGCCCCTGTTCAGCGGGGAAGCAATTATAGAAGCCAGACCTTCAACCTTCTGCATCCCACAATGATCTTGGTTCCATACTCCCAGAGGGTTAAAGAGTAGGAAAGCTATCAGGGGAGGGGTTGGTATACGGAGTTCTGCTGGTGGGAACTGTATGAAGCTGTATCCCTCTTATCATATGGTTTTGTCACTGTTTCCTTATAAATAAAAAAATTAAAAAAATAATAACTAATAGAGATAGGATATATTACAGAACTGTACAGCAACTGATATGCCAGATGTTCTTAGTAAATGAGGACCATCATAAAATAATACATATGATAACATGGCTCTTGCCACATTTCTAGCTCGCCTTTTCTCCCCTATTTTCCCATGGCAGTTTTTTATGTATTTAATAAACTTGCCACTTTTAGAAACCATTAGCCCAAAATAATAATACAGATGTCACATGATATCAGAATAGGGTTTTGGACGCTATTCAAGAATTTAATTCATTTAGTTAGTTTATAAGCATCTAGTCTTTATTTTACTAATATACTAATTAAAAGCTCAAAATATATAAATACATAATATCACTGCAAATACTCTTTTAAGGATGAGGATATTTATAACTATATTCAAATAAGTGTATAATCTTCTGTATTGCTACTAAACACAAGGTTTTGTCCTCATTTTGTGTAAATGATCTTTGATTTAAAATACAGAGCACATATTAATAGAAGATTTAACTAGAGTTGAGGTATTAAGAGATCATTAAACTAATTAACTATTACTTAGTATCTAACTTGAAATGACACTAAAATATCACAGCTTTTCTATGTTCATAATAAGAAATTTTTGTCAGGGTTCCAAACTTGCATAATACTGCCTCACTAGTCATTATGCTTTTTGAGATCAAATATTAATTTGAGAAAATTATAATACTTTCAGATAAAATGACATTGTTACACACTTGGCAGAGTATGACAGCCATGTAAGAGACAATAACTGAACTGCACAACTGTACAGATGTATGTTTTACCATGCATCCTAGTAAAGATACAATATGGAAAAAAACTGTCTTTCCCTTGAACTAGAATTGAATGTAGACAATGTTTATAGTTCTTTATTTTGTACAAATGTTTTTTAAAACTGATTTCCTGTCATCAAGTATTAAACACAAAGTCATCAGAAACAGCATAAAAAGAGAATAGTAAGAAAAGTCCAGTTTTCAAGTTAAGGGCTGTATGGGAACAGGTAGATCACTTAAATTTTGAACACCTTAATGCTCACATCTGGAAATGTTACTTATTTCACCTTGTAGTGATAAGCCTTAAAGCCTACACATACATGTGCGTATCATATATGTATATATTTATATACACATGTGTATATAATACCTGTAAAGATTCCTAGCAAGAATAGACATTCAATAATCCTGTTGAATTTTAACAAAGGGCTTTGTACTCAAAGGTGATGTTACAAATAGTAAATGAGTTGCATTTGTAGCAAGGGAGATAGAGACATTGATATATTTGACTGTATTTTGTGAATGGTAAGGTGTAAAAGGAAATTAAAATGAGAAGGGACACTATAAACACCAAGCTTTTGGAACATTAAATTGGATGACATTCACTGGAGAAAGTGAAGATGAAGAGGATACCAAGGCTAGTGGTGGTCACAAAATATTTGCCAAAGTTAGGGTGACTGAGAGTTCAAAGTGACAAAAAAGTTTTGAATTCTGATTTAAATATTTGATCAACTGAAGTAATACAAGACAGTGATTTTTAAAGCTATAGACATTTCATAGCTAAATGATTCATTTTGCATAGATAGTAAAATAAATCAAGGTAGAAAAGAGTAGGAAAAACAGAATGGGAAAAGAAAATAGGTGTATATATTAAGTTAAATTGGAAACTGGGAGAGTTCAGGGTCACAACTACAAGTCCACTAGAATTTTAACTCCAGTCTCTAATCTTTACTCATTTCTCTTCACTCCTACAGTTAGTACAATTTCAGAGAAGTAAAATGTTATATCTGTATAGATTTATTTTAACTGAAACATTACACATAATACTTTATTGCTTAAGTAAAAGATCTATCTTCTTATAATTATATTTCAATTGTAATTTGATGCAATGTGGGAAAATAAGTAATCTGGAAGGGAGTTTTAACAGGAAAGTTCTCTGGAGTAAAACTTCCATCTAATTGTGTCTCAGATAATGCCATGGTCTAATAAATGTCTATTAATGTTTAGGAACAAATTTGGATTTAATGAACACTGCTATTTTTGGCTTTAGGGCAGCATATCATTTAACCATGAAATAGATTAATGTTTTACATAGGATACTTTCCTTGCTAAGTGTCCTTGAAGTAACCTCTTCGCTGAGATCCAACAAAGCATTTGATTGGAGATTGTTTCCAAAAGGCTTTGAATAAGATAATATTTGCATCCTTTGATATGTCAATTTAGAAATAAAATCAATGAATTTGAAACTACAGTAAACATAAATAACTCAGCTCAGTTTGAAGCATAACTGCTTGAAAATGACTCTAATTTCAGTTGCATTCTTTCCATGCATACAATTTGTAAAATGGATTCTTTATTCCTCAAAAATAAAAATAATGTTAGCATATATTTTTTTGTTTAATGGAGCAAAGGCACATATCACTCCTGGGCTGATGTTTGTTCATTCAGATAGAGCAAAAAAGAAAAAAAGAGAGGGAGAGAGAAAAGTGCAGAAAAGGAGAGATATCATACTATTGGAGTTTCTCTCAGTGTCTCTGTGCTGCTATGTGCTGGTATCTCACAGGGGCTGCACACATGTTGACATGACACACAAACATAGCCAGCTTTCAAATCTTATCAAAACTTGCTGTGAAAAATAACAGCTATAAGCGCAGGTGGTGCAGGTGGCGCAAAGCGCAAGGACCAGAATAAGGATCCCGGTTCCAGCCCCCAGCTCCCCACCTGCAGGGGAGTCACTTCACAGGCGGTGAAGCAGGTCTGCAGGTGTCTTTCTCTCCCCATCTCTGTCTTCCCCTCCTCTCTCCATTTCTCTCTGTCCTATCCAACAACGATGACATCAACAATAACTTCAACAATAACTACAACAACAACAACAAAAAAAAAACCAAGGACAACAAAAACGGAATAAATAAATATTAAAAAAAGAAAAATAACAGCAAATTAGAATAATTATCATTTAAAATAAACAATTACTATACTAAATGTCATTTATCTTTAAAAAATGACTTTGGTTTAGCATTATTATTAACCCTACAACTTCAAAGGAAGAGATTATAATTATTATATTTTTCTTTGTTTGCAGCTAGGGTTACACATGTAAAATTTCATTACACCCAGGTCAATTTTCCTATACTTTTAAAATTGTACATGGAGGTCAGGCTCAGGAAAATCTAGTATCTTTATAGGCCTTTTGGAATATAAGTAAAATAGGCATACTAGCTATCTTCAAATCAGAGATATCAAATCTTCAGCTGCAATATTCCAATCTTTAGGTTCATGATTACTCAACAAATTATTTGGCTTTATATGTTAACTCTTTTTTCAGCCACCAGGTTCCATATGCTACCATAATGCCAACCATCTAGACTTCCCTGGGCAGACAGCCCCACCAATATGTCCTGGAGCCCCACTTCCCTAGAGTCATACCCCACTACGGAAGGAAAGAGAGAGACAGCCTAGGAGTATGGATCAACCTGTCTATGCCCATATTCAGCAGGGAAGCAACTGCAGAAGCCACACCTTCCACCTTCTGCACCCCATAATGACCCTGGGTCCATACTCTTCAGGGGAAGGGGTGGAATATGGAGTCTGGTGGTGGGAATTGTGTGGAGTTGTACCCCTCTTATCCTGTGTTTTTTGTCAGTGTTTCCTTTTTATAAATAAAAATTTTTTAAAAATTGTACATAGAGAGTTGGGGCTGAGTTGAAGCACACTTGGTAGAGTATATGCATTAAAATGGTTCAAACCTGGGAAAGCTTCATGAGCAGTCAAGCACTGCTTCAAGGATCTTTCTTCCTCTTCCTCTCTCTCTCTCTCTCTCTCTCTTCTCCCTTCCCTCTTGATTCCTCTCTGTTTCTATCCAATAAATAAATAAATAAGTAAATACAAATAAATTCAAAAAAGTCGTCACAGTATTACCTGACTAATCATGGAGCTATCTATCCTAAATAGTATGATTTAAACTCAGGGTTCAAAAGGAATCAATATTATCCTAACTGACAAGTTGGGGAACTGAAAACTTGTAAATTAAAGACTTTGTTTAAGTAGAAAAGCAAAAAAATATACATAACTAGATTTGCATCTAAAGTATAATTTATAGTTGCCAAGTTTAGGTCATATTGTTGGGGCAGCCTGAGTTGATCTCACCAATGTGTTGCCGAACCTCATTTCTTCAGAGTCCTAACCCACTAGGGAAAGATGAAAAAAGGCTGGGACTATGGATCGACCTGCCAATATCTATGTCCAGCAGAGAAGCAATTATAGAAGCCAGACCTTCCACCTTCTGCACCCCATAAAGAATTTTGGCTCATATTCCCAGAGAGGGATAAAAAAAAAGAGAGAAGCTTCTGGTGGTGGTAACTGTGTAGAATTATATCCCTGCTATCCTACAGTCTTGTTAATCATTACTTGTCAATAAATTACTAATAAAAATAAAAAGAATTTATGGAAATGTCAAGAAATTTCAGCTAGTATGACTACTGCTTAATAGGCTCAGTGAAAAGAGATGAAGATCAAGGATATAGCTACACACAGAAATACTCAAACTTCAGATTGAAAAGATCATACAAACATACTATAAGCAAAAGGCATTCATATATATGAGTAATGAGCAATATACATATAATCAACGGCACTATAGATTACATGCCAGTGATGTATTTTATTCACGCTTGCTTTGCGTAAATACGTAGTATGTCCACAGTTTTTAACAGAATAGTCTAATAATAATAATAATAATATAATACTAATAATGGTACTTAAAAGTCAAGCAAGTACTTCTGTTTTAAAATTTTTTAAATTTTTATCTTTATTATTATTGCATAGAGACAGAGAGAAATTGAGAAGGGGAGAAGAGATAGAAAGAGAGACAGAGAAACACCTGCAGCACTGCTTCACCACTTACGAAGCTTCCCTCTGCAGATGGGGACCCAGGCTTGAACCCAGGTCCTTAAGCACTGCAGTATGTGTTCTTAACCAGGTGCACCACCACCTGGCCCCAGTACTTCTTAAATTATACAAAGTAGGGAGTCGGGCAGTAGCACAGTGGGTTAAGTGCATGTGGCACCAAGCACAAGGACTGGTAAGGATCCCGGTTTGAGCCCACGGCTCCCTACCTGCAGGGGAGTCACTTCACAGGCAGTGAAGCAGGTCTGCAGGCATCCGTCTTTCTCTCCCCCTCTCTGTCTTCCCCTGCTTTTCTCTCTGTCCTATCTGACAATGACGACATCAATAACAACAATAATAACTACAACAATAATAAAAAAACAAGGGTAACAAAAGGGAATAAATAAACATAATTAAAAAAAAAATTATACAAAGTATTCAAAATGATAAGCAAAAGCAGGCAAAAAAATGTACCTTTCAAAATTAAATTTGGAAAGAATTCAAAATATATCAATCAGATTCCAATCAGAATGGCTGGACTATCCTGTTATAAATGTTCTGTACCCCGCCCCCCCCCACACACCATACAAGAGCTGAGATTACTTTGGCTGATGCTAGGTATATATCTCCATATATAAACCTGTTGCCAGAGTTATATTGAGGTTCAATGCCTAAACATGATTCTATGACACCCAGAAGTCATTGCCCCATCCTTTTGGTTTATTTTGTTTTTTTCTTTCTATTTTATTGGATAGGACATAGAGAAATTGAAAACCTGGGTACTTGCTCATGGTAATATATGGGACTGATACCTTCTAATATTCCTTTGATTGAAATATTAATGTATTTCATAACTGAAAGCTATGACACTGTTGTTTTAGTTTGTGTTATAAAAGTAATCCCAGGCTTTGATCTAAAACCAACATAATAATGTTTTCTCTGAGAAATTATTAAAAATACCCTGCATAATGCAACCAGTACAGGTGAGATTCATAGGAAAAATATATCCATAGCTTAGAAAAATGAATTGTGTTTATTTGTCTACACATTTATTTATTTTTGTAAGACTGAGATGGAAGTGGTCTACCAGAACACCACTCCATCAGTTCATGTGATACTGGACAACAAATCCAGGGTCTCATACATTCAAAGCAAGTACTTCACTGTTGAGGTACACTCCACACCCAACTTTCAATATCAAATTAGATGACCAAAATTGTATGGAGCTATAGCATGGATTTAAAGAACTAAATTATGAAACCCATTAACTCTGAATGTATAGCTGATGTAAATAAAAGCAAGATAGGTCATTAAAAGATTAAGTGGGTGTCCCCACCTGCAGGGGGGATGCTTCACAGTGAAGCAGGTCTGCAGGTGTCTATCTTTCCCTCCCTCTCCATATCTCCCCTTCCTCTCTCAGTTTCTCTCTGTCTTATCCAATAAAATAGAAAAAAAAAAATCACAAAAAAATATATATTCAGTGAATGCATCCTAAATAAAAATACGTATCAGGTGCTGGGTTAGATCTACCGAACATTACATGAAAGCACCACATATGAGAAATACAAACAACCTGGACTGGTTTTGGTGTATTACAACAAAGCAAAGGACTCTGGGGGGAAAAGGCAGGGAAGTGACTGTAGGGACAGACTTTGGAGTCCTGGTGTGTGATGGTGGAAAAGGCCCTAAAATGGAAGTGAGAGTATTTTGTAGAAGCCTATCATGTAGAGATGAGAAAATGCAACCATGTATGAGCAACTGTACTTGACGTAATTAAACCCCAATAAAATTATTTAAAATAAAATAAAATAAGAGACAGGCAAAAAGAAAATAGAAATTCATGGATGGTAAACTAGTGTATTGCTTTCTCTCTCTCTCTAAAAACAGAATAAAAATTGAGCTTTGATGCCATTCAATAGTATTGTAAACACACAAGTCCAGAAGTTCATTCCCAAGCACCTCACTTCTTCTTCTAGCGTTTGCCCTTCTTAATAGTAAAGCTACAAGAAAGAGGTAATAATGGCACTTTTATCCTATTTCAATTACTCAGCAGATGAAGGAGGAAATACACATATACTTAAACTAGCTTTGAAGATTTTTCCAAAACCATAAGGAATACTGAGAGCAATATATCAAATTTTAAAACCAATGACTATATCAGACACTGTGGTTTCACTCCAGACACATCTTTCATAAAAACAATTTACTTTAAATCTTTGATATTCACATTTCAAATTCATTTAATATTTTTCAAAAGCAGCTTAAACAAATATTAATAACAAGTTATGTGTAAGATAGTAAACTTTTAAAAATATGTGGCAGTAAAAATACTTCCTTTGCAAAGTCTTTACCAAAAAGGGGGGTTCCATACAATATGCTCTAAATTTCTTGCTCTTGAAATTATTGTCTTTTAATATGCACAAAGTATTCCAAGACAGCTTTCCTATATTTCATTTCATATAGTTAGTTTATCAGTAGCAACCAGGCAGGAGAGGAAATGCACATGTTTTGAAATTATCTCATCTCAGCAGGGTAGGTCTCAAATTAAATATCTTCCTTAATGGCCCATTATGGAGTATCAGCTACTAAAACACCCAAAGGGAATCAGAGACCATTACTGCCAAGGGAGAGTTTTTAAGGTTGTAGCATATGATGCAATATTTCTGCTATAACTTTACCCTTACTAAAAGTTCATTTAAATACATATTTATTATTTTTAAATCATAGATACTACAGTAAGCTTTAGCATAACCCTAAGACACAGCTTGAAAATATGACTACATTAATATTTTTCTTAGCAATGCTTTGACAATCAGCATTTTAGGTAGCTTACAAATTACAAAATAGGTTTGTAGAATTGCTAACTTTTTTAAAACTATTTTTATTGTAGGGATTAATACTGACAGTAAATTGAGTTGATAATACATGTGTAAAATTTCTCATTTTACTGCAAAACGCTCTCACCGTCAGCCCAAGTCTTCTTCCACCACTATGCACCAGACCATGAAAGCCCCCCAGCACCCCAGTCTTTTACTTGATTCAATAGACCAAACTCAGTCCTAGTTCCACCTTTTGTTTTTGTTTCCCCTTCCTATTCTTGTTTCTCAGATAATTGCTTCAATATCAGATACCTTATTCACAAAATAAAAATGCCTAAAATAAACTAATGCTTAATAATAAGATGTGTACGCTTCTTTTCTATCTCCCCTACTCCTTTCTATTTCTGATAGTTTCTATTCAATAAATAAATAAATAAAGATAATAAAATAAATTTAAAAAAATACAGAAGGAAGATATGTGGTAGAAGTAATGGCCTTGTAAATTCCAGGAGAAAGAAGCCTGTTAACCCTCAAAAACACTTCCTCAGCTTCTATACTTTAGACACATCAAATGGTAAAAAAGGAATAAAAATAGAGATTAGAATGAATTCATACTTTTGCTTCATTCATCTCACTTTTGCTAGAGCAGAAACTAACCTGATATGGAGACACCTATCAAAGGAAGGCAAGAAATTGTACCTATTAGTCAACAACTGTCCCAGTAAATTGTTATCCCCCCCCAAGAAAGATATAGGGTGGAGAAAAACTGGCATGTAATAGCACTGGGAAACATTGTAACATACATCCTAGATCTGAATATAAGTTATCAAAGATTATGAAAAAAAATCAAAAAAGAGAGCAAGCAAAGGTAAACAACTAAATGACAGTACCAGATTGGAAAAGAAATCATTAAACAGCTTTGGATAATATGTTTAAACACATGATTAATAAAGGATATATTCAGAGAATATATAAATCAGATTAAGACAGTAAAGGATTTTATAACAAAACTTAGTTATTAATATATAGATAGAAAATAGATGTATTATACAAATTTATATTTGTATATATTTATATATACACTAGCATATCTCTTACTACACCACTCAATGAAAATTTACCCAATAGGTAAACATTGTAGTCAAAATGTTTTATCATCCTTTTTCTTTTTCAGATAGAGACAGAAAGAGAGAGATAGTAAAAGACACCACAGTACCAAAGTTTCTTTCAGTGCAGTGGAAAGTGTACTCAAGGTCTGGGGTGCATACAGAGCAAAGCAGAGCTCTATCCAAATGAGTTCTATGTGGGCCCTCCATTCTTTCTAATAATCTAGTCAGATAACAGACATATCTGTGGGCACATTAGTCAGCATTAGTTAAGTACTTTTCTCAAGTGTATTTTCTGTATGCTAAGTATATTTTATAATGGCATTATAAATGTCAAATCAAATGATACCACATATTTGTTACTTAAGAAAACACAACAAATGATTCATGAAGATGTTTATAAAATGTAAACTTTATCTCTGTAAAATTATCTCTTGATTTTAAAAATATTTTATTTATTTATTAATGAGAAAGAAGAGAGAGAAATAACCAGTTATCATTCTGGTACATGCATTGCCAGGGACTGAATTTAGAACCTTCTGCTCAAGTCCAATGCTTTACCCACTGTACCATCTACTGGACCACAAATAATCTCTTGATTTAGGAAAGACAACATTCTATAAGATGCCTATGCTACTGTCCATTTGGAAATAATGCATACTACGTAATTATCTCCCAGTGCATTTAGGATAAATTTATTTGCAAATTTTAGATCCTATGCAACTAAGAATGAATGAGGAAAGAAATCTTCCTGGACTATGAGATAGCGTAGTAAAGTGAAATATTTCCATGTAAAAAAAAGAAAACTTGAAAAAGAGCAGCATAAAATTGGACATGGCTCTATTTTATTTACATAATTACTATGTAATCTCTTTGGTCCACCTTAAAAAAAATGTATGAAGTTCTGGGAAATGAGCCCAGGGAATCACACATGCATTTTATCCCTTAGCAGTTTCCCTGGCTCAATTTTTTTTACTCAATTTTTTTTAATAGAGAGTAAAAGAGACAACAAACGGGAGAAATAATAAAACACAATTCAATCATATATATGTCATCAACAGCTTTGACTCTAGGTCATATTGAGCCAGAACCATTAAGGGCTCTTACATGAAAAGCAAATGCTATATATGCTCAGCCATTACTGGTTCTGATATGTTTCTTTGTTTGTCTTGTTTTTTAATAAATACCTAAAATACTTAATTCATAAAAACTTTAGTATTTTAATAGATTGAGAAAAACTTGACGCTAGGGACATTGCTCAGTGGTTTGGGAGAATGGAGAATGCATGCTTTAAAATGTCAATGAAGGTACCAGTGCAGTGATCTAGACTTGATGATTGTCCCTTTGTTACTTAGGCCTAGACATACTCCTACACTCCTCTTCTATCCCCTACCTCACATCCCTCATTCACACTATCTACTCAATGAACTACACAAAAGAAAGTAAGATATAGCTCCTAATCTCTTCTGACAGCATCAGTATTATTGTCACACATTCATAAACTTTAGAATAAAAATGTTATATAATTGGCCAAGAAATATAGTGGCAAAAATAATTATCAACTAAAGGATAAGTATTTTCTCAGCCTTTATTAGAATCATCAAACAAGTGAAAGCAGTAAAACCCAAGGTTAACTTAGACCCCGTTAAAAGCACAGGTCTGCTTCCTCTCCAACTTGAGGCCAGACCCCACAGACCAATTTGGATATAACAAATAACAGTGAATGCTTTAACAGCTGGGAGAAAATCCAAGTTTCTGGGATAATCAAGTGACTACAAACAGTGGAAATGCGCAAAGGATTGGCTCAATTGGTATCCTCTCTGGTTACTACCAGGCAAACCCATCATCTGGGGCCTAACTCAGGTAATCCTAGGATTCCCTTGTAGATATGATAGGCTTTTAACAGACCTCTGACAGACACCTCTCTCCACCATCAATGGTCACTTCTTCAGGAATGTCACCATAAGCCTTTTTGTGGGCCTTCTCAGTACCTTACCCCACTATAAAGTAGTAATATTAGAGACTACCCCATTTTCCGAAGGAAGGTTGAACCAGCCTAATTCTCCACTCGAGAAACACTTTTTTTTTTTTTTTTTTTTTTAACACTGGTTCTGAAATGAGTGCAGCCTAGAATATTCCTAACTGTGTCGAAGGACTGGGAGCTCAGAATAACAGCGACCTGGAGGTCATACAGGCTCCTGCACTAAATATGAATATACATGGGCCCTGCACCAGATCAATGTGGTAAACAGTTAATTATATTCCTATATTTCCTTCAAGATTGAGAGCTGCTATCTACCCTTCTTCTTCTTCTTCTAGCGTTTGCCCTTCTTCCGTAGCCAGTCAATAGCATCAGGTTGAGCCTGATGTAAAGTTTCGAGACCTCCTTTGAATCTGGAGAGGTGGCAGTCTTTGACTATGTGGGTCATTGTCTGTAGCTGCAGGGGCAGTTCGGGTCGTCTCTGGCTCCCCAGCGATGGAACATAGCGGCGCACCAGCCATGGCCTGTTCGATAGCGATTGAGGAGGGCCCAATCATAACGTGTTAGGTCAAAGCCGGGTTGAAGCTTGCAGGGGTCTGTGATGAGGTGTTTGTTCTTTACCTCAGCTGACTGCCAACTCTGTTTCCAAGAGTCTGGAACAGAGAAGTTCAGTGTAGGCGTAGGGGACCAGATTGGGTGACGAGAAGTCAAGCGTTGGACAGGGTGGGCGAAGATATCCGCGTATATTGGCAGGTCTGGTCGAGTGTAGTCGTGGGAAATGAACTTAGATGAACCATACTGGGGCACAGTATTCTGCAGTGGAATAGCATAATGCCAGAGAGGATGATCGTAGTGTGGAAGCGCTGGCGCCCCATGAGGAGCTGGCCAGTCTTGCAATGATGTTATTCCTCACGCCCACCTTTGCTGCAGTTTTTATGAGATGTTTGTGAAATGACAGAGTGCAATCGAGAATAACACCAAGATAGATGGCTGGGCTCCATGCCGGATTCTCGCATCGCCAAGCTGCACATTAAGCTCACGCGAGGCCGAGGCATGGTGTAGATGGAAAACAGATGATACCGTTTTTGCAGTGCTAGGGATTAGTCGCCATTTTTTACAGTAATCAGATATCAGAGACATGTCTTTCGTGAGTGTTTCCTCCCAGTCACTTTCAAAGCAAGCAACAAGCAGCTCCTGACAGCTTTCAAGCTGTTGGTCCTGCTCTTCGAGTCCTCCAACTTAATGTTGGGGGGCTGTCCTTTGCCAAACGCGTTCTTTTTGGTCAATTGGTGATACAGCATCAGGCAGATGTTATCTGCCTACAAGAAACACATATAGCAGTCGATAAGCTGCTCGATTCACCATCAGTGGATTTGATTTAGTATGCTATAATCTCCATCCTAAACACGGCCGAGCCATCTACGCCAAATCGTGTCTTGCGGACGTTTACCATACAGCCTCTTCGACCTTCTACGACTCCATTACTATTGGAACTATTCAGCTCGTCAATGTATATAAGCCTCCCAGTGCCTCATGGGATAATGAGGTCCTGCCTAGCCTGAATCACCCAGCCGTTTACGTTGGAGACTTTAATAGTCATCACCAAGACTGGGGATATTCCTCCACTCGTGCTGATGGCTCTATCTTAGCCGACTGGGCTTCAGCGAATGACCTCTCCCTATTATACGATCCCAAATAGCCAGGCTCTTTTCACAGTGCTAGATGGAATAAAGACTCGTCACCCGACCTGTGCTGGATTAGCACAGTCAATGGCCAAGCGTTTCCCTCTATGAGACAAGTTCTCAAGATCTTCCCGCACAGTCATCACCGCCCAGCTATCATCCACATTGGTCTCCAGCTCCCACTGATTCTGTGCTCGGAGAAACTAAGATGGAACTTTCGGAAAGCAAACTGGTGTCTGTTCAGTGATCTTACCAACAAATCTATTCCTGCAATTCCAATTAACTCTATCCCCTCTGAAGATTCCTACAGGCGCTTCCGCCAAGCCATCTTCAAAGCAGCTTCCCAAGCCATTCCTCATGGGAGATGTGCTAACTATACGCCTTGTCTTGATGCTGAATGCGAGCAACTACTAAAGCAGTATGATGAGTCGGGCGACCCAGATGTGGCTGACCATCTCATTGCCTCCCTGGATGCAGCACGCCAAGCCCACTGGCAACAACTCACGGAAAGTCTGAACTTCACCCACTCAAGTAGGAAGGCCTGGAAGCTTCTTCACAGACTGGGTGCCGGTAGCCAACCCCCTCCCGTCTCCCATCCTCCCATATCTCCAAACTCAGTGGCCAGTCACCTAACTCAAGTTGGACGTGCTAAGATCGACCCAGTCTGGAAAAGAGAAATTTCCCACGAGTGGTCATCCCACTTCCGGTTATCTTGTCCATCTCCAAAACTCTCTCCCTTTA